>NW_003852498.1:3597293-3598630 GCF_000181295.1 Otolemur garnettii
TACTATGAAGTTTCTATTCCCCAAACGGGTACAGAACCAGAGAAGTTGGAAGTGAATGGACTTAGTCAACATAATAAACTGTAAAAACAGAGAGCAGTTTGGAAGGCTGTCCCTCCAAACCCCCAATGCCTTGTCGCTGTGTGGGATTCTAGAAGTTTGATATAACCGTAATGAAGCCTTAAGTTTATTGCTACTCAGACGTAAGGATTCTACCAGACCAGTGGGACTGGGGTTTAAAATATTTCTGAAATACCAAAAACAGCAGAAGATGCAGTATTTCTAGTACATCTGAGTTTATGCACAGTATGAAAAATAAAAGTGCCCAACTTAAAGTAAGTGATAATTAAATATTGTTTAAATCATAGCTATCTATTATCAAAGAGGCAAGGAAACCATGGACATTATAATTAGTAAATTTTAAACTCAAAATATTTGTCCAGACCAAATTCTTAAAAAGAAACTCACTAATTTCAACTTTTCCTATTTTTTTCCCTAACATTACATATCTTCTGATGTACACCAAATAACAAAGCTATCAAAATATGAGCAGTCGTAAAAGTCGAGAAAGCTAAATATCTGGAAAAGGAACAATCTAGACGGCCCACATTTAAGTGAAAATTAATTGGTAGCTTAAATGTTGAAGCAAGTTGAAATTGTTTTTTCACTTTTAATTTTTTACATGCTAATACACATTGATATATAACTGATAGATTTATGTCCGATCATTTACTTAACTAAAAAGAATCATATTTTCATGCCTTTTCTTCAACATTTTTACAAATGCTTCCTACCAACTATTTTCCAGAAAACACCAAGACAATCATAGCCAGTCTGCCAATCTTATGACCTAGAAAGTTTTCACTTTTTTAGCTTGATGTTTCTAAGAAGAGAGATTAAAATAGAAAGCGGATTTCCTAACTGGTATGAATACTAATCCAAGATGACCTGTCTGTCTGTCTTTTTTCCTTTCCAGACTATAATTCCCAATAAAACAAAACAAAACAAAACAAAACAAACTTTTCAGTTTTTTATTGTTTATTGAATCCCATCTAACTCCCAAACATTATTCTGGGAATAGAAAACTGGAAAAAGCAAGCCTTCCCTCAAAGAAGTGAAGACTAGGGAGTAGGCAAAACTATACAAATGACTAATCGTATGGACCTAGCACAATCTGGTAAGTGATACAACAGAAATACATTCTAAGTGCCGAGAAACCACAGAAGGAGACAAGTTTGGTCCTGCCCAGACACATGGGTGGCAAAGAGGCATTGGAAATTGACTCATTAAAAAAAAGGAAAGTAAGAAATAGATTTATAAAGATGTTGTCTGGCTTGGTC
>NW_003852498.1:3599452-3601255 GCF_000181295.1 Otolemur garnettii
GTTACCTAGCATCCTATTTCCATCTCCATAATACAAGCCATTCTTGCTTCAAATACAGAGACTAAAATATCTTTGTAAAGAATTTTCCGATATTTGAATCTTATTCTTTTCATTCTATGCTACTATAACTGTTAAAAAAAAGAATGCTCTTATGTCAGACACTTGCTTACAAGCACACACATACACATCCAGGTCTCTCTATACTTTCTTATATTTTTTATTTCATAACACAAATATTTACTTTGTCTTCACCACTGAGTTGTAAGCTCTATAAAGACGTGGATGATTTCTTATACTTGAGTCAGCTCCAGGGTACACAGAACATCTCCAAGCAGACTTAGAGGATTCAAAATGTGTATGCTGATTATTGGATCTGTACTGATTCTTCCTATCTTTTCTTTTATTTTAAAAAATGAATACAGAGAAAATAAATAGATTTAATATAAAGGTTTATTTAGGCAACTTTGCTTTTTATATTTTTGTTTTTAGCATTTCACCTTGGTGTATATACACACTTAAAAATAGAGACTGATCACACAAGTGTATACAATTATTATACACTCATAATAATTAAAAATTTTAAATAAAAAATAGAGGCTAGGAGTAATGTGTATGTAACTCTGTGTGTGTGTGTGTGTGTGTGTGTGTGCAGGCGCATGCCACACACACACACACACACATATACAAAAGTCTGAGTTTCTTTTTCTCTGTCTGGACAAAGCCAAATAGCATTACTTTACTTATTTATGCACATACGAACTTGAAGTTCACATAAAGGAAAAATGTATCAGTTTTTCACAGTCGCATTGGGACTTGAAAAACTTAAAAGAAATTCCCTATAACACTCAGCAAATTTGCTGTGCCTGGCCTGGTTTGGAATGTTATTAAGTGCTTTACCCTTACCAAGTGCTTTGCAATAATTTATAAATCACTTTCCGCAAAATCCTGAGGGAAGGGAAGAAGCACTATTATTTTAAAAATAGCAAAATATAAAAGATGAAGTAAGATAGGAAGAAAGAGAGGGAAACTTCTGTTTGGGGTGACCACTGTCTTCCTTTGTTTTCTCTTTTCTGTCTCCACATTCCTCACATAGTTCATAACTTTCCAAAATATCAGGGCATGTTAATATTTAAACTATCTACAGGGAAAGCAAAAACACCAATACGTCTCCCCTCAGTCACAGCGTCATGGTTTGTAAAGCAGCACTTTGTATTCCCACCTGGCTCCATTCTTCTGTCTTATCTCTTTTCTGTCCTATCTCTTCTCCCTAAATCACAGGCACTTGAGGCCTAAATTCCCACAACTACAGAGTCTGCCAATCCAGACCCTTTTTACTCTCTAAATCAAGGGCTCTAACTTTCTTCTATTCTCTGAAAAAACTACTGCTGTCCTAGTTTGTTTGTGATGCCATACCAAAATACTGGAGATGGGGTACATTTTAAAGAACAGAATTTGTTTCTTATAGTCTAGAGGCTGAGAAGTCCAAGATCAAGGTCGCTGGCATTCTGGACCTGGTGAGGGCCTCTTCCTGCACCTTCACATGGCAGAAGGAGGAGAGAAGAGAGAAATCTGCTTGCTCGAGGCCTTTTATAAGGGCCCTGATCCATCCATGAAGGCTTTGTCCCTTTAATTACCTCCTAAAAGCCCCACCTCTTAATACTGTCAGCTAACAATTAAGTTTCAATTCATGAGTTTTGGGATTCAGTCCATAACATACTCTGGCCTAGGTGACCCTTCTCTGACTTCTGCCAGTGCTTTGTCCTCTGCCTCCCACACTAACTTGACAGAATGATGAGCTACACT
>NW_003852498.1:3601839-3606955 GCF_000181295.1 Otolemur garnettii
GGCAGGATATAAAATAGGTCACTTGTATACCTAAGCTTAGATCAGGATTAAGGAATAAATCACAGCAGACACTGAAAGTTCCTAAGACTTTTTGTTGCCACTGAGTGAAGCTGGGTCACACCATTTGGCTTCTATTTTATTAACTAACGAACAATGTCAGACAGTAGCACTATTTGCACCTCAGATTATCACTTTGTCCTTCTCTTTCCCGCTTATTAAACAATATCCTTGTTGAGTCGACTGTAATTTTGAAATTTATCTATGCATATGCATTTGTTCAACAATATTCAATAGCAAACATTCTGTCAAGTGCTACTGTAGATGGAATCAGTGCTTTTAATTCTTCACATCCCTATGGTATAATATGCATCCTCATTCTGTTCAGGGCTTCATGGTGAGAGGAATATACTTTTATGCCTCTTGTCTTTGGACTTGGCCATATGTCTTGCTTTAGACAATGGGATATAGCACAGATGACTTAAGAAAGGCTTGGATTGTGATTGTGCTTTTGTCATTGCCATTACAAGAATAGTCATTTTCCCATTATCCAGTGAACCTCAGCATATGGACCATGGTACAGAGATGTCCTAGTCAACTCAAAGGCCCACAGATGGAAGCAGTGTTCTGACTGATGCACAGATGCATGAACGAAAAGTAAATACCGAGTGTTATGATGAGTTTTGTGTTCATTTATTATGCAGTGCACCATCTTTCTCCCAATAAGTGACCAATACAGCCACTAAGCTAGGGACATGAGATGTAAGACCAAATCCAGAGTTTTTAAATTCCCCAGGCTCACAGTATATTAACAAAGATAAAAGTATGAACAAATACATTTACTTTATAGTGAAGAGCTATAAGATAAATATGAGAGCACGTATTAGTTGACAATACATATTTTGTCTTGAGAGACATCAACAGAAAGTTGCCTATGGGAGAAACAAGGTTGGAACATTTAGATACAGAAAAGGAGGGAGAGTGAGAACATTCCAAGCAGGAGAATATGAGAAAGAAATGGCACAGATACTTAAATTAGACATAAAGAAATGGCAGAGAATCAGAGGTAACTTATTAGAGCTAGCATAGGGGCTGTCTTGACTACTGATCTATCAAAGGTGCAGAAACAGGGCCAGAGTTCTTAAGAAATGGAAGGCCAGTTAACAAGAAAAAGGGAGTTCTTGTGTAACTGACAAAATATGAATTGATCTCATTGCTGTCAATGCAAAGAGATATCTCAAAGAGGGGTGTATGTCCTTATAGTGTTGATGTATTGACTTTGTACTAAATACATGTTGAAACATTGTTTTAACATTATCATTTTGAAGGACTGCCAAATCATTTGGCAATCAGAGACTCCAACTCTTAGTTGAGCCCTGATTGTTAGAGATTATCTAAAGCATACTTTTCATTTTGTGGATGGGAAAACTAAGATTCATAAAACCAAAATTTACCCCAAAGCCAGAGCCCAGATCTGGTGTTTAACTCCTGATCAGTTTCCACCATATTATACTCCCTGCCTTGCATTTGCCATAGCATACAGCAAATGGTCTGCACCAATGGAAGGGCCAATAAAGCTTAAGAATATGCATCAGACAGTAATGAAGAATTAAGAGTTAGAAGAATGGAGAAGGGGAGAAGTAAGATGGTGGCTGAGTAACAGCTACCTTGAAACTGGGCACAGTAAGACTGGAGAGAGAAGACTTCAGGCATCTCTGGCTGGTGGGATATGCCAAGAAACATCCCCTTGGGGACACAGGGAGTCAGCAAGAGACTTCTGGAAAGCAGTGGAGAACTAACAAGTGGTTCTGTGTGTTCTTTCTGTCTAATCCCACCGGCAGCTGTAAATATAGCAACAGTGAGATTGCAAACTGGAAAGGTCTTACCTGTGAGCTGTTTTGTTTTTTTGGACTTGGCACTCAGTTGAACTACCTTAGGAGAACTTGGGCAAGAGTGCGGAAGACTTTAAGCTTTGTCTAGGGCCCCAGGCTGTGCCACTGAGCCAGACAGTGCTCATAGTGTTCAGCTGTGGGCCATGCAGAACCACTGTGGGAGAACTGCCCCGGCAAGCTCCACCCTCAGGGTCACAGAGTGAGGATCCAGTGGAAACCTTGGGTGAATAATCCAGTGACTGAGCAGCCTAAAGGTGGGGACTGAGATGCCTTACAGCCTTGGCCCTCAGGGGCATAGAGTGAGACTGGTTTTGGCACACTGGGTAAGTGGGCAACCACTTCAGGTGTGATCCCAGCAACAAGTGCTTTCCTGGGAAAGCTTCTGCTTACCCAAGGTTAACAGTCTAAAGTGCCTTTTAAGCAAGCTGAGGAAAGATTTAGGCTCTCCACCCTGCAGGGTTTGAAAAATCACCAGAGGCCTCCAGTCACCATCTCATATACCTGTATCAGCATTGTGAATAGTATCTCATATCGCACATCACTTGTTGCCTAGACAATATTAGCAAGATATATATAATGCCTTTACTTTTTTTAATTTTAATTTCAACATTTTCCCTCTAGATTTTTCATTTTTTTCTTTCTTTTCTTTCTTCATTTTTCTAGTTTAAATAGAAAACCATTATTGCCTTCTTTAACAATTAGAGCTTCATTTTTGCTAGTGTTTCTACCCTATTATTTGGTTTTCCCCCCGATTTTATCCTGTAGTTTCTGTTTGCTTGTTTTGGTTTGATTTATACCATTTTTGTCTTTCCTCTCTACTTGGTAGAGGTGGGGTACTGTGTCTAAACAGGCTGGCAAAGAGCTGCTGACCTCAAAGGAACCAGCCAACCCTGCACCCTCAGAGGTTGGGGGTTTTTAAGGTTGGGTCAAAGTACCCCACTGTACACCTATATTGCTCCTGTCTCCCTCTTTCTGTACCTCTCTTCTTTTTGTCAATATTCCCTTTTATTCACCCCCTCTTCTTTCTCTTGTTTTTTTCTTTCTCTTTTCTTTTTTTTAAATCATTTTTCCCTTCTTGCTCTTCAATATTCTCATCCTTCTGGTCCTGTACCAAATGAACTCATCAAAACCCTAGTCCTGGGGCATGGTAACTTACAGAGTAAGAGGAAGTGAAAGGAAAATTAGGGCAAGGAAACAGATAAAAGAAATCACTCATGAGGAAGAATCAGCAGAAAAATCTTGGCAACATGAAAAACTAATCCAGAGCAACCCTCCCAGGGGACCATGAGGTAGCTACTGCAGAGGATTTCACCTACAAAGAAACGTTAGTAATGACAGAAAGGGAATTTAGAATACAGATGATGAAGGAAATGATGGAAACAATGAAGGAAACTACTGATAAAGTAGAAAATAATCAAAAGGAAATCCAAAAACAGAATCAAATAAGAGATGAATGATATGAATAATATAGAAAGCATATAGCAGAGCTAGAAGAACTGAAGCAGTCAATTAGGGAACTTAAAGATGCAATAGAAAGTAACAACAACAGATTAGACCATGCAGAAGAAAGAATCTCAGAGGTAGAGGACAAAGCTCTTGAGATAACTCAGATAGTTAAAGAGGCAGAAAAGAAGACAGACAAAGCAGAATGGTCACTGACAGAATTATGAGACTTTATGAAGCATTCAAACATATGAGTTATAGGTATCCCAGAAAGGGAAGAAGAATGCTCCAGAGGAGTGGAAGCCATACTAGAGAATATAAATAAAAACTTCCCAAATATCACCAAAGATTCTGACACACTCCTTTTAGAGGGATATCAGACCCTAGGTCTCCTCAACTCTAACAGAGCTTTTCCAAGATACATTATGATGAACCTGTCCAAAGTTAAGACAAAAGAAAAGATTCTGCAAGCTGTCAGGAGTAAACGCCAGTTGACCTATAGTGGCAAATCCATCAGGGTGATTACAGACTTCTCTAATGAAACTTTTCAAGCAAGAAAATAATGGTCATCTACCTTTAATCCACTTAAACAGAATAATTTCCAGCCCAGAATTTTATATCCTGCTAAGCTAAGCTTTAAAATTGATGGAGAAATCAAATCATTTACTGATATGCAAACACTGAAGAAATTTGCCACAACAAGACCAGCTTTACAGGAAATATTTCAACCTGTTCTACACAGTGACCATCACAATGGACCATTAGCAAAGTAAGCACTCAGAAATTAAAGGGCAGAACCTAGCTTCCACAATGATGCAAAAGATAAAACTAAACAATGGACTTACACAAAATAAGATAAACAAAATGCTACCACACTTATCAATTATCTCAATAAATGTTAATGGCTTGAATTCCCAATTGAAGAGGTATAGATTGGCTGATTGGATTAAAAAATACAAGTCATCCGTTCGCTGGCTGCAGGAAACACACCTAGCTTCAAAACACAAATTAAAACTCTGAGTTAAGGGTTGGAAGACAATTTTTCAGGCAAATGGAATTCAGAAGAAAGAGGGGTTGCGATCTTATTTTCAGGCACATGTAGATTTAAGACAACTAAAGTCAAAAAAGACACAGATGGTCACTTTATATTGGTCAAGGGAAAAATACAACAAGAGGACATTTCAACCCTAAATATTTATGCACCCAACTTAAATGCTCCCAGATTCTTGAAACAGACCTTACTCAGTCTGAGCAATATGATATCTTATAACACCATGATAACAGGGGACTTTAACACTCCTCTTACAGAACTGGAAAGATTATCTAATCAGAAATTAAACGAAGATATAAGGGACTGAAATGAGACCCTAGAACAACTGTGCTTGATAGATGCATACAGAACACTCCATGCCAAAGATAAAGAATATACATTCTTCTCATCACCCCATGGAACAGTCTCCAATCAATCATATCCTAGGACACAAAACAAAACCTCAATAGAATCAAAAGAACTGAAATTTTACCTTGTATCTTTTCAGACCACAAGGCACTGAAGGTGGATCTCAACTCCAACAAAAAACGTTCAACCCCACACAAAGGCATGGAAATTAAACAACCTTCTATTGAATGACAGTTGAGTACAGGAAGAAATAAAAGAGGAAATCATTAACTTCCTTGAGCATAACAACAATGAAGACACAAGCTACCAAAACCTATGGGATACTGCAAAAGCAGTTCTGAGAGGAAAATTTATCACTTTAGATGCCTACATTTGAAAAACAGAA
>NW_003852498.1:3608307-3609669 GCF_000181295.1 Otolemur garnettii
GAACCAGAAAAAAACCCATATAGCTAAGGCAGTTCTTAGTAATAATGACAAAGCTGAGGGCATCACCATACCAGATTTTAGGCTATACTACAAAGTCATAGTGGTTAAGATAGCATGGTACTGACACAAAAATAGAGACATAGATATTTGAAATAGAGTAGAAAACCAGGAAATGAAACTAACATCTTATAACCACCTAATCTTTGATAAACCAAACAAGAACATACACTGGGGGAAAGACTCCCTATTCAATAAATGGTGCTGGGAGAACAGGATCTCCACATGTAAAAGACTGAAACTGGACCCACACCTTTCCCAACTCACAAAAATTGATTCAAGATGGATAAAGGACTTAAATTTAAGGCATGAAGCAACAAAAATACTCAAAGAAAGCATAGGAAAAATATTGGAAGATATCGCCTTGGGGAAAGACTTCATGAAGAAGACTGCCATGCCAATTGCAACAAGAACAAAAATAAACAAATAGGACTTAACGAAGCTGAAAAGCTTCTGTACAGCTAAGGAGACAACAAGCAAAGCAAACAGACAACCTATTCAATGGGAAAGGATATTTGCATATTTTGAATCAGATAAAAGTTTGATAACTAGGATCTATAGAGAACTCAAATTAATCCACATGAAAAAGCCAATAATCCCATGTATCAATGGGTCAGAGAAATGAATAGAACCATCTCTAAAGAAGACAGGCAAATGGCTAACAAACATGAAAAAATGCTCATCATCCCTACTTATTAGAGAAATGCAAACCAAAACCACCCTGAGATACCATCTAACCCCAGTGAATGGCCCACATCACAAAATCTGACATGGATCTGGAGAGAAGGGAAACTTTTACACTGCTGGTGGGACTGCAAACTAATACAACCTTTTTGGAAGGATGTATGGAGAACCCTCAAAGAACTCAAGCTAGACCTCCCATTTGATCCTGCAATCCCATTACTGGGCATCTACCCAGAAGGAAAAAAAGGCTTTTGTCATAAGGACACTAGCACGAGACTGTTTATTGCAGCTCAATTTACAATCGCCAAATTGTGGAAAAAGCCTAAATCCAGGAATGGATTTACAGCTGTGGAATATGTACACCATGGAATACTATTCAGCCATTAAAAAATGGAGACTTTACAGCCTTTGCATCAACCTGGATGGAAGTGGAACACATTATTCTTAGTAAAGCATCACAAGAATGGAGAAGCATGAAGCCTAGGTAGTCAATTTTGATATGAGGACAATTAATGACAATTAATGACACAGTGGGGGTGGGGGAAGGGGAGAGCAGAGAGAGAAAGAAGGAGGGAGGGGTGGAGGAAAGGAAGAGCAGAGAGAGGGAAGGAGGGTTGGGGG
>NW_003852498.1:3610540-3635254 GCF_000181295.1 Otolemur garnettii
GAGGGGCCCTGCGCTGTGCTCTGCGTTTCCGTCTAAGTCTTGTACAATGTAGCTAGTTCTATCCGGTTTTCTTACCAGTACTGGTCTCTTTATCTGGCCTTTTCACGTGGGGGTTGAATTAGGCTAGCACTTCCTCTTACAATGTAGTTTAATATTTCTGTTAACCCTTACAACTACTGTTGCTGTCCACGGTGTGGCCATTTTTCCTGAATTTGAAACTTCAGGGCTCTCAATTACTGTTTTATTTATTCCCTTTGCTCCACATACCCAACATTTTAGTCCAATCATTTTATTTGTACGTTTGAATTTACATTTTCAATATTTCCCTCATTTGCCTTCTTCTTTCCAATCCAATTGCCCATATCCCAGTTCAGACCCTTATTACTTCTGTCTTGAATTATAATATCATAAGCTCCTCCTGACTTCCCATTCCTCAGCCTTACACTTAAAGCATTCAAGGCTCTCATGACTTCCCTCCTAAAGTTATTTTACACTAATTCTCTTTATAGAACCATGAATTAAACTTAACCACCGGATTGCTATTTGTTAGGATATACAGTTGGAAGTTATATCTTGTTAGTATTATATTGATCCTTCTACTATATATGTTCTCAATCATCTTTACATATTCAAATACTGGTAATTTGGCAGGACTTAGCTCATTTGCTCTCTTCTTTATAAATGCCTCCCACACCTGAAAATAACTCCCACTCCAAAATTCAAGAGTGTTTTACTGTGCCTCTGTGTCTTGTGTATTTTGACTAATTAAGTATATCTCTCCTACTAGACCATAAGCTCCTAAGGGTAAAGCAACCTATGTCTAATTAACATTGCTTTTCTCAGAGAAAATACTCCAATGCCAATAACATAGCAATTAAGCAAATTTGTTCATTTGCTTAATGTACAAATTAATAATCATAGTGAACATTTTTTGAAAGATGGGTGCTCACTGTTGCATGGAAGTAAGTGCTTTTTATTGTCCTTCATTTTTTTTTTCAAATACAAAAACTGAAGTTCAAAGTAATTAAGTAACTTGTCTAAAGTCACACAGGATAAACTCAAGAGTAGACTCTCAAATTTATACTGCTAACATACATCTTTCTCAGAGCTCCTTTTTTCATACATTCAATTGCTTTCTGAACATTTCTATTTGGGGTTGTTTAATACACTTTTTTTTTTCTGAGACAGAGTCTCACTTTGTCACCCTTGGTAGAATGTCATGGCTTCATTGATTCACAGCAACCTCAAACTCTTGGGCTCAAGTGAATCTGTAGTCTCAGCCTCCCAAGTAGCAGGGACTACAGGCACCTGCCACATCACTGGGCTATTGTTAGTGACGAGGTCTCACTCTTGGTCAGGCTAGTCTCAAACCTGTGAGCTCACCTAGGCCTCCCAAAGTGCTAAGATAACAGGCGTGAGCCACCACACTGAGCCTGTTTAATACTTTTCAATTGTGACAGTTTTATACTTATCCACTATTGTTCATTCTCTATTGTGACCTCTTATGAAGATCAGTGAGCTGTTCAATAAATGGCTCCTTTAACCCTTCTATTTAAATTACTTCCTGTAATACTGTCACCATCCTGCTCTAGTATTTTCCATGGCTTGCAATTGCCTAACACTAAGCCCCTCTTCTTTGTGTGACAACCAAGAAAAAGCATACAAACTGGCCTCAATCTATGTATCCAATAAATTGTTCCTAATAGTCATCTTGATGCCTAAACAAACTAACCATTGCCCCTTTTCAGAAATGTACACAAGGTTTGGCTTCAGTGGAGCACATTCTTTATTCTCATCCACTTATCAATGTCTAATGTGTCCGCACTATTTACATTCCAAACTTTTTTGGCAGGGGGCAGGGAGAAGAGGGAAAGGATGATCCCTCAGAGACCACCCCAGGTAAACTGGTGGTATAGTTACTCTACTTAATATCCACATACCTTTCAACATCTTTATCAAATCTCACCTCTCCCCAAAAGTGTTCAGACTCCTGTCTTTTAGTGATAATTTTCCATTTTAGAGTACTGCTGTGTTACAGCAAAGTGTACAAAAGTCAATATTCTAAGACACAGAACTGAATCCCAGCTTCTCTACGTGTTAACTATGTGATCATGTACAGGCCACTTAAACTCCTCGAGATTCTGTCCTCATTCATTATTGAAATTGTTACTCTCATTTCTTTTTATTCCTGATGGAGGATGATACATGTATATCCTTTTCCAGTAACTCAGCAGTGGATGGAACATATTTCCCTTTTTTTCCCCCACTGATGTTGACCTTGGCCATGTGACTTGGTTTAGCTAATGGAAAGTTAAGAGATATGATATGACCACAGGCTTTAAATGTGCATCCATGGTTTTCTTTGCCTTCCTTTGTGCTCCCCTGACCAACTCTAGGAATAACAAGTTCCAGAAAGTCGCTACTTCTTTACCCCAGGCCTCAGCATATGAAGCAGAACCACACTGAACTGTGAGCCTAGAGTCCAGCATGAACCCTGACAAGATCAGAAAGCCAGAACTAACCTACATGCCAAAAGTTAGGGAAAAAAAATGTTATTTTAGAAATTGAAATTTTAGTTTTTGGCCAGGGGTGGGTTTGAACCTGCCACCTCCAGCATATGGGGTTGGTGCCCTACTCCTTTGAGCCACAGGTGCTGCCCAAGAAATTGAAATTTTAAAGCACAGGTACCAATGTTATTATTGTTATTCTGTATTATGAATTACTTTTGTTTACACATTTTTTGATTCCTTATCTAAACTGAAAAATATTAGAGAGAAAAGCTATATATAAGAAATAAAATAATCACATGACTATATAATAAATAATATCAGAAATTACATTGAATAATTATATAATTATATTTCTTATATTTTCCCAGCCCCCTGAGTGATACCTTATACAGAGTGTGTGCTAAGTGTGAATGTTGCTACTGTCTACACTCCTCCTTAGCATACTTTGTTCATATCTTTGTCTTTGTGCTTTTAGATCTTTACCTTTTGACATTTACATGAGGTAGTATAAGGTATTATTAAGAAAGTGGATTATCAAATGGAACTGCTGGTTTTAGAAACTGCCTCAAACTCTTAGTACCTATGAGACCTTGGGCAATTTTCTTAAAGCATCAAAATTTTAACTTATTTATTTATAAACATAATGTTAATAATATCTTCCTCAATTAAATTAAAATTCATTACAATAAATCATTTGGCACAATGATTGTCACATCATCAAGTACTAAGTAAGTAGTAGCCTTTATTATAGTGTTCATGTTGTAAATGTTCCCTGCTCCTCTCCAGAAATGTCTAAGAAAAATTCTCAGACCACTCTACCTTTCTGTAGACAAATATAATTCTTCTAGGTGGAAAAAAAAGACACACACACACACCCCTGGCATTCTCAGAGGCAGAGGCATGAGGATTACTTGAGATCAGGTATTCAAGAGCAGCCTGAGCAAGAGGGAGATCTCATCTCTATAAAAAATAGAAAAATTAACTTGGCATGGTTGAGTGCACCCAAAATGTCAGGTAGTTGGGAGACTGAGGCAGGTGGATCATTTGAGCTCAGGAGTTTGAAGTTGGGGTGACCCATGATGATGTCACTGTACTCTAGCAGGTTGGTAGTGACCTGACTCACTAAATACAGACACACATACATACATAAGAGAGAGACACACACACATACTGATACACACCCTTAGGTCTTACAGAGCTGCTTCATAATTAGGTGGAGAAAAGGTGACAGGAAAAAGTATTCCTGAAAATTCTGTATTCTTTCTCTGCTCTCTCACCTTGTTCTTAATGTTTCCAATGCCTTCTCCCTCCGCACCAAGTAATCCCTCTCCCCACATTCACATAATCAACGTGTAACCAATTTTCAGACTTCTATGGAGAGGACACAGCTTTCCCAGACTCCCTAAGTCCAACCAAGGCTGTTAAACATCATTCCTATAAGGAGTATCCATAAATTCCTAATTTAAGGAATTAAAATTGCTTTTTGACTTGTTGAGTTCTCTAACTAAGCTGTAAGTTATTTGAGGGTGTAGGCTGTGCTCATCCCTTTCACCAGTTTCATATTCACTACTTACAGATATAAGACAAAATGAAAATAAAAAGAAGAAAGAAAGGAATGATGGGGAAGGAGGAAAGAGAAAGGAGGGAGGGAAATGTTATTTTTATTTCTGTCACTCCAAGAAGACAGGGCTGAAAGAACAAGACAGTTGCAATAACATCATCAAAACTCGTTTTCCATCAAAATCAACGTTTAGCTTGAAATCACACAGGACTGTGTTCTCTTTCTTTCATCAAGGTAATAGGCTATTTAAAAACACTAACTCATCATAAAACCTATTTCAAGCAAAATGGAATAAATAGGGTAAGGTAGATTTACTGAAATTCCTATTCTTCTCCTGGTTTTCCTTCTTGTTTATTTTAGAAAAAGGCTCTGATTCATTAAGAAAAAAGCCCCTAGCAAGGGAACAAATATAGAGAATTTATCTCATTTGCTTCAGAAAATTAAAAACAAAAAAGTTTAAATACTCATTCATTTGAAAAACTTGTTTGTACTTCATATTTCTGGGTAGGAACTAGAGATGACCAGTCTAGATGTGGTGAATAATGGGCAAAAATATATAGAACAACCAGAAAAACAGTTTTAGAAGGAGATAATACAAAGGAAAGAAGACACAGAAGGCGGCTTAGAGTAATATTTCTTCACAGCCCTTCAGCTATTTGAATCCCAGACCCCAAATGCCCTCCTCTGGGCAAGAGGAGAAGAAAGATTTACCTGATAATAAAGCATTCTCTGATTCTGAGGGGCAGGACTAGAGCCAGGTCCCTCTGGAGTTTGATGGAATCTAATTGAAGTTAGGATTTGATTACCAAACCCTTGATTGGCCATCTTTGGCTAAAGGAATAATAGATCAGATGTTAATCAATATGTAGAGTAACAGGCCTTATCGTTCTTAATCTAAGTAGAATAGTATTAGATAAGGTTTTTCCAGACTGCCTTTTGTTTTTTAATAACTACTTTCAAAACTTTTTCAGGGTACAAAGAAGGGGAAATGGCAAAAAGTAACTGGAGAAACAAAAAAACGAAGAAGCAGGCAATTCAGCAGTTTCACTTGTCCACATAAATCGTAACAATGGATGTATCTGAGGGGGAATTATCCAGTGCATGGGCCACAAAATACATCAATGCTTGCCAGTGTTGCTTTTGTATCTTATTTCTACTCTAGAGATGGATTTAGTTCTCTTCCCATACTTGCTTGTCTGGTGTATGCCTGGCAAACAATAGGCTATCAACAAACATTAGTGAAAGAATAAACACAAGATTGAATAAATAATCAGTATTGTTTATCGTTAGGGCCAGGGCTGTGACTAATTTCCTGATTTACACCCAAAGTTGACTCCTCTGACATTAGTGAAGCTCAATGAAGACCGCATCAGAAGAGGAGAGACAGATCCTGGCTGCTACGTGACTGCTAAGCCACCTGTCCAAACCAACTCCACAGCAACAAGTGCCCAGTGGACAGGGAAGACATACAGAGGGCCGCCTGGATGCATCACAGGATTGGGCTGCCCCATGGCCCATTGTTATATTTATTGCTGACAATGTAATTAACTGGCTGACTCCTCATTTTTAAATTGGTCACCCTCAATGGACAGCTGTGCTGGGGAGTTGTACTAATCATGCCGCGGACAGGAGCGAGCCCCGCAGCCCCAGCAGGGCAGCCAGAGCCTGCGTGAGGCCATCCCTTGGCTGCTGTGGGAAAATCCATGCTTCCCGCTCTCTCCCTGGGGTCTTTTAACAGGTGTCTCACTCCCAGAAAATACACAACATTCTTTTCTAGGTGCTTTCTATTTGAAATACAATGCCATAGGAAAAATCATTTTTCAGTTTCCTTTTTCTATGAGAATACCTTAAATAAAGACTGAAATATCACCTGTAATAATCATTGTGGGAAAAGAGTGCAGTAACCCCATTAGCTATTACCCAAATTAGCAAATTAAAAAGAAAGCTATGAAGACATCAAAGAATCCATTAACTCATCTCTGTGTCCAGCGATCAAGTATATGTTTTTACTTCTATACCATGGAAAATGATCTTATTTTTTTCTACAGTATGATGAGGATTAGTTAGCTAATCCTTGCAGAGTATTTTATATCAAAGAATGCTAAAGACACTTTTATAGTGAGAATGCCTATTATAGCAAACACTGGCTCACTGGGCTGTTAGTAACATGAGGCTGATTTCATGACATAGCAACAATCTGCCCACGTAAAGAAAGTCTCATATTTTCTTTCCTTGTCTGTAAAATGGGAGTAATTGAGCTTCCCTGCCCATATTCCTCTCTGATTTGACCAAAGTCTTGTGACATCTGTGTTCCCTCGGATTTAATCTATAAATCAAGGGACTGGACATAGTGAATCACTAACATCTTATGACCTCCTAGATATTAAAGCTAATAAAATTTTTAAAGTATTTAATATAATTAATAAAATATGTGGATATACCATGTGCAATATAAGTGGCATCCATTCACTAAAAATGCAAGTAATTGTTGAATTGTTTGTATTATCAGACATGTCTGTGTCCATGATTTGACAGTTTGCTTATGAAAAAATCCTTTACATTGCCCTTTTTCTGGTTTGCTAATTTTCCATTCTGTATTCCAAGGCAGACCCACCGATTGCAATGAAATCGGGTTAAACATTGATCTTCCGCCCTGACATTGCATTAACTTTTGTAATAAACATCTTCACTGTGTCAACCAGCACTGTGTTTACATGTTGAGCCTAGCAGCCAATTGTCTTGCATCTTTTAGATGCTTTTGAATTCCAGAAGGAATCTTATCTGGAAGACGAGAATCATGCATCTGCCATGCCTTTCAATTTTGTATTTCAGATTAACTGCTCCTTTTCCTCCACATTCATAAGGCCTTCTAAGAAATTTCCTTTCCAATTCACTCGGTAAGTGCCTGCTCTGGCTGTTGCTCTATAATGAATTCGTGTCTTTTCTCCTGTCTTTCCTGTACTGCCCTTGTTATCTGGAGTCAGGATTCTGAGCTCCGACCTCCCTCCTTGCCCGGTTGCTGGAGGAGAATGGAAGGCAGACCCTAAGACCTCAAATATTTGGATTTTAAAGACCCAGATTTGGCTAGGATGATGCCAAGAGGGGGGTGGAAATGAATAATTTTTTTTTATTACTTCCAGTGTTTTGAACATTAACTGTTTCTGTTCAGGTTTCGGGAATGATTAAAAGCACGAGCCAGTGGGTATGCCCAGACTCCTGATCAAGTTGTCCTTATTTCTGAGTGTTTTGGTGAACACGTGGTGACGAATCAGTTTTCACATCTGCAAACAGTCTCTGCTGCTTTGCTTCACTGGAACTACAGGCAGAACTGACTATCAAAGGGGAAGGCTAGAGAGAAATTGCTCCATGAGATAAGGCAAAACCTTTAACCCTGAGCCTCCTCTTTCTCTGAGTCCCAATGAAATGCATGGTGAAGTACAAGACTAGGTCTCTGGAGGACATTTAGTACCTCATTCCTGGAGATATGATATAAAATGAAAGAGTTGTAATCAATGGTCAGGTCAGAAAATTTACTCCAAAATTCACCTTATTTTATCAATTAAGGAGACCTGTACAACTCAGATGCCTAGGAAAACATCCTATCCAGACCCACTGAACCAGATCAATTAATGACAAATTGGAGTAGTAAGAATGAAATATTCATTAGACTAACTCCCACCATTTGCTAAGAGGTTGTTTACACCAGGAACTGTACTAAGTACTTAATGCCCAGTATCTCACTGTCTGTCCTCATAATAGCTCTGGGGTACATGTTATTATTCCTACTTTGTAGATAGGAAAGAACAGGCCCTAATACATGCAATAACTTGTCCAAAGTCAAACATCTACCACAGTTACCAGAATGATAACCCAAACTGGCCTGACTCTCACATAGTGCTTCTCAACCTTCCTAATGCCAAAGCCCTTTAATAGAGTTCCTGTGAGTCACAACCCACAGGTTGAGAACTGCTGCTCTAATAGCTCTTATCCATTTAGCCCTACTGCAACACAATCACACCAGTGGAGAGCAGCAAAGAATGGGGACCTGGATAAAATTGGAGCCTGTCACTGAATCCTGTACATGCAGAGGCTCCTTCTGCCAGGAAAGCTTTGCTCCTGTCCTTATAGACTTATAACTGTATGTTCAAAGCATTGCATTGGGCTTGTTGTTTGGGAGCTATTAAAAAAAATGGATTTCTATTTATCAGATGTTTCATTTTACTAGCTTCCCTTAAACAAGTTACCAAATATCTCTCATCCAAATTTTTTACCTAAAAATGGGAATAAAATTGCTTAGTATGTAAATTTTAAAAATGATAATAAAACCAAAAGATTGGAATAAACATTTGCACATCGTAAGCACACAGACATTTTTGCTTTCTCATTGACCCTTAACACTTAACCTCATCCAAGGGCCTCTTCGGATTGGAGACTATATAGTATCCATGCCTCCAGAAAAAATGCATCACATACTGTTAGTGATGCCAGAATTTCACTCTTCAGTAGGTCCTTGGTCTCGGGGATTTTAAGAATGAACCCATGGACCACAGATCAGTGGTAAGATAGGACATTTATTAGAAGTTAGAAAGGAATACAGAAGAAGTAAAAAGCACCACAGCTTCTGGAAGGGGAAAAGAACTGAAGAACTCACTCGGGAGTTTCCACATAGGCTCTTTCATCCAGGGGCCTTAAGTCTAGAGAGTGGCTGGCACTTGGTAACAAATGAATGAATGCAGTTCCTCCTACACTAGGGCAAGGTTATCAGATACTTTACAGTCTTTGTCCCTGAGAAGGGATTAGGGTGTGTGCTCCTACCCAAGGTGGAATCACCCAAAAAACCATCACAGGTGCTTTGTTCATGATCTTATTAGAGCCCAGAGCGTGTGTCCCGAAAAAGGCAGTCTGCTCCTGCTTAGAAATGGGGGTCTAACCTCTGAGCTCACATGGAGAATAGGGGGCCCCTTGTGTACCCCTGAGTGGTGGAATCCTGTATCATTGGTACTCATGACTTGACATGATTGAAAAGCAATGAGAATTACTTCGTTTGAGACGTTAAGAGCTGTTGTAAAACTGTGGTTTCTGAATATATATTTACAAATTATTAAAATATGTTATCAAATTGTTAAATATGTTTTATAGTCAGGCTCCTGGGCTTTCTGAGAAAAGGGCATTTTCTAGCTTTCTTTGAATCTTGGGCCAAGAGAATTAAAACACCCCATAAAATTACTCTGACAAAGGCCATGCTCTATTTTTCACATAAATAGAAAGGTGCAAAATTGTATTCACTTCACTCACATATAGGAAGTGAAAGATGTCTAAGAGTGTGTTTTGTTTCCCTAACATGCATATGTTAGCCAGGTAATTATCTTACATATCCTTTTTCTTCTTTAGCCTAACATGTTTACTTTTATACTGAAACTTTAGTTTCTCATACCGGTCAAATATTTCTTACATATGTGTTTTAGTTATCTAAACAGCAACTAAATCCCCAAACTCGATGACTGAACATTTCCTCACCATCTGTGAGTTGGTTAGACTCAGCTGGATGGTTTTTTGCTGTGTATGATGGCATCTGGGGTCTTGGCTAGGCCAGCACCTCCAAGGTGGCTACCTCCCATGACAGGCTACTCATGCTAGCTGTTGACTAGAAAGCTAGTCAACAGGAGTCCTAATTTTTTACCATGTGACCTCTCCATGTGTCCAGTTTCTGAGAAAGTATACCCTAAGAGTGAATATTTCAAGAGAAAGAGTGGCATAGGTAGGTCTCTTAAGGCTACCTTTCTGCTGAATTTGATTGCTTAAAAGCCAGGCCAGACTCAAGGACGGAACATAAGCCCTCTCCTTGATGTCATATGTGTTTTATGGAGAGGAAGAACTGGTGGGTCAGTTTTTAAGACTGATTATAAAACATAAATAGTTAACTTCTAGAACGAATTTTCTTTGCAAATGCTTCCTTCTCCATTCTACTTCTCTACATTTTCCTTCTATATGTGAGAATTTACAATCATAAATTCTTTCTCTATATTAACCTAAACATTTAAGTTGGCTGCGTTTAGTCTTAGTCTTTGATGAATATATTATAGGATACTGAAAACTTGATATCCTGTTAAACAGCTAAACAAATAATATGCAGTTTAGAATTCTGAGCTATAACTTCTTCATCCTCTGTATTAGGATTTTTTTTTTTTAAAGCACTCAGACCTGAAATATACCACATGTGGCAGGGGCAGGTGGGTAGAGTAATAAGATTTTCCTGTAAGTCTACTTTTCTCTTTCATTTCATGTGTTTGGAACTCTCAAAAATAGATTTAAAATGCTTTATTTCCTATTAATATATTCTTAATTATAAAAACAAATATTTAAACTTTAATAAATTTATCTAAGTAAAATAATTATGTGCAATGATAATGTGTAAAGCATGGAGATTAAGGAGCATACTCCAGACCTCCTTCTTTCTTTGTAAGATAGCACTAATTAAGAGTAAGGGTAACCCCAGCATGCATTTCACTGGAGTCGCCAGTAAACAAGATGCATGACAAGTGTAACCATGATAATCAGGCAAAATTATTAAAGAGGAAATAACATATTTCTATCCTTTATAGGAAGAAATAAATAATTTCTCTACAGACATATCTTAAAGAATCTCTCTAAGTCTGAAGACTCCTGGGAGGGGAGCATATATATACACATCTGTGGTTCAAGATCAGAGCTAAAGATTCCAACATGGAGAATAGCTTCACATGGCCTCTCAGTTGAAAAGTATGTAAAAACAAATGTTATAACTATTAACTTGACATCAACTATGAGAAAACTTAAAAGAAATGAAAATTATACATTATTGATATATCTCTTTGGAAAATTTGTTGGATTTCTATGACTTTTTTTCATTCTCTAATGAGACAGTAAGTATATTGGGTCTTTATTAGTAGGTATTCTTGACAAATAGTATTTCTATTGTGTAAATATTCTTCTTTACTTTTTCTTATTATCAGGTGAATTATACATGGATATTATTTAAATGGGAAATTGTCTGTGTTAGTATAATTGGAGCAACATTTTTGTCTTTTACTGGATAGTAGAGGTTATATTTAGAATTTTGTTATAGTGGATAAGAAGGAAATTGATAGTCTTTTTTTTAGACGTGTAATCTATGTAATAAGTATGATAGTGTTTATAGTAAGTACATACTACTCAGCATTGATTTCTTACTTGTTCTAGGGAGGAGGACCCCAAAAGAATTCAAAGGTGGAATCCAGGAATAAAAAAGTCATCATATGAGTATAATGTAATATGTAATATGAGATAAAAATTATGCTAACTTAATATTATACCAAATATGATGTAAGGTATATAATGAAAAATTGACAAGATATTTGAGATTTCTGGTACGAACTGTAGAAATATAAATATTTGGAGGTACCATATAGATTTTCAAAAAGAGAAAATCTTTAAAGAAGCTAGAGAGAGAGAATAAACTTTTCCTATACAGGAATGAAGGTGAGAACTAAAGGAAAATTCCTTCAGAAATCATAAAAGCAGGAACAGAATAGAGTAAAATATTTAAAGTGTTGAAAAAAACTACTACCTTAAAACTCTATATTCAGTAAAATTATCCTTTAAAATTATAAAGGGAATAATAGCATTCTCAACAAAGAAAAACTAATAGAATTAATCTCCAGCAGACCTGTACTGCATGATATGTTAAAAAACGTCCTTCAAAGAGAAGAAAAATAATGTAATATCATTCTATCAAATATCAGAGTATCAGATTTACCTAAAGAAAGGAAGAACATCACATGTTAGGCCATAAAACAATTCTTAACAAATTTCAGTTTATATATATCACCATGAAACATCTTTCTGACCACAGTGCTTTAAATCTAGAAATAAACAAGAAAAATTTCAGAAACTTTATAAATATGTGAAAATTAAATAACATGCTCTAAAACAACCAATGGGTCAATGGATAGATTAAAAGGGAATTCAAAAATCATTCTGAGACTAACAAGAATGGAAAGAGTTCATACCAAAACCCATGTGACAGAGCAAAACAGTTCTAGGAGCAAATTTTATAGCAATAAGCATCTGAAAAAGAATAAAGATTTCTAATAAACAGCCTAACAATCATTCAAGAAACTAGAAAAGCAGGAACAAACTAAACCTGAAATTGATGGACAGAATGAAATAATAAAGCTCAGAGTACAAATACATGAAATAAGGGGCAAAAAACAATTCAGAAAGATCAACAAAATGAAGAGCAGGTTGTCTGAAAAGATAAGCAAGAACAACAAACCTTTAGCTAGATTATGAAAAAAAAAAAAAAAAGAAAGAGAAGACTCAAATAAAATTAGAGATGAAAAAAGAGACATTACAACTGATACCAAAGAAACACAAAGGTTAATAAAAGACTAATATGAACAACTATAGGCCAACAGATTTTATAACATGGAAGAAATGAATACATTGCTACACATATACAACCTACCAAGATTAAATTATGAAGAATTAGAAAATAAGAATAAAACAATAAGGAGTGAGGAAATTGAATCTGTAATAAAGTCTTTTATCAAAGAAAAGCACAGGCTCTGATGGTCTAATGCTAAATTCTACCAAACAATTCTAAATTCCAACTCTCTTCAAATTATCCCAAAAAATAGAAGAGGAAAGAATAATTTAAATTTCAACTTATGAGGCTGGCATTACCCTGACTCTAAAACTGAATAAGAACACAACAAAAAAAGAAAACTGCAAGCCAATATCTATGATGAATATAGGTGCAATAAAATCTCAGTAGAGTGATTCTTTACTAGGATCAAATGGTATTAATCCCAGAGATGCAAGGATGGTTTAACATACACAAATCAATAAGTATAATACAGCACATTAACAGAAAGAAAGAAAATAAAAACCATCAATTCAATAGAGGCAGAAAAGGCATTTGAAAAAATTCAATGTCTTTTCATGATAAAAACTCTCAACAAATTAGGTATAGACTTCAAGCTATACTACAAGAACATAGGAACCAAAATAGCATGGTACTGGTACAAGAAAAGAGACATAGACCACTGGATCAGAGCAGAAAACCAAGACGTAAAACCATTTTCATATGCCATTGATCTTTGACAAAGCAGACAATAGCATACACTGGGGAAAAGGATCCCTATTCATTATATGGTGTTGGAAAAATTGGGTAACCACCTATAGAAGACTGAAACAGGATTAATGCCACTCACAAAAATTAATTCATACTGGATAGTAGACTGAAACTTAAGGCAAGGCATGAAACTTTAAGAATTCTAGAGAAAAAAATGTTGGAAAAACTCCTAAAGACACTGACCTAGGCAAAGAATTTATCAAGATCTCAAAGACAATCACTTCAATTACAAAAATTAATAATTGGGAGTATATAAATTAAAGTAGCTTCTGCACAACCAAAGAAACAATCAAGTGAATAGACAACGTACAGAATGGGACAAACGATTTGCATGTTATGCATCCAATAAAGGGCTGATAATTAGAATCTATAAAGAACTCAAGCAGATTGGCAAGAAAAAAATTGAACAACCCCATAAAATGTGGGCAAAAGACATGAAGAGAAGCTTTCCAAAAGAAGATAGACTAATGGCCAATACATATGAAAAAAATGCTCAACATCTCTAGTCATCAGGGAAATGTAAATCGAAACCACAGTGAGCACATTCTTAATGTGGCTTTGATTTATGAAACTAGTGGATGAAATACTGCACACTCACACAAGAAAAAAACGCAATTAAATTCAAGTGGGGTGGGAAGGGGAGACGGGGAGAGGCTGTTCGATAAACTCTCATCTAACTGGTACGATGTAGCTGAGAAGAATTCAACTACAACCTGAACTTTTCACTAACAAATGCAAACAATGTGACCTAATCATTTGCACCCATACATTAATCTGAAATTTTAATAAAAGAATAAAAAAATTGAAAAAGTTGGTATGTGGGTATGATGAGGTAGCTACATATCAACTAATCCCAGTGAGAATGGCTTTCATCAAAAAAAATCCCCAAACAGCAAATGCTCATATGGACGCAGACAAGAAAGGAACCCTACACACATTGTTGGCCTGCAAACTAGTACATTCTCTAACCTCTATAGAAAGTAAAACGGAGATGCTGCAAAGAACAAAAAATTTACCTACCATTGGAGTAATCAATCCCACTATTGGGTATTCACTAAAAGGAAAAAGAGTTATTTTATCAAAAGGCACGTGCATTCCCACGTTTACTGCAACACAATTCACAATTCCAAGATGTGGAACCAACCCAAATGCCCATCAGTATGTGAGTGGGTTAACAAAAGCGTGGTATATGTATATCATGGGATACTACTCAGCCATAAAAATCAATGGGAAACTAACGCCTTTTGTAACCATGTGGATGGAATTGGTGACCATTCTTCTAAGTATTATAAGAATGGAAAAGCAAACCCCACACGTACTCACTATTAAATTGGAACTAATCAATCAACACCCATATGCACATCTGGGTAGTAAAACTCCTGGGAAAGCAAGCAGGTGGAAGAGTGCAGGAGGGAGGGGGGCAAATTCATGCCTGTTGGGTACAGCGCACACTATCTGGGTGAGGGACATACATGAAACTAGGACTCCCAGTGTACAAAAGCAACTCACGTAACCCAAACATATATACCTCGTCATATGCTGAAATTTAAAAAATAAATTTCTTACTAACTGTGTGACTTTGAGCAAGTTACTTACTTATGCTCCCTAAGCCTCAGGTTTTTTTTTTTTTTTCTATCTGAAGTATGTAGAGCATACCGATGTTTAGTTGATAAGGTTGCTGGGATGATTAAACAAAAATAATTTACATAAAATGCTTATTGTTGCCTGATGCAGAATAGACACTTAGTCAATGGTAACTGGGGTAATGATGATGGTGTTAGAGTGTTTTAGAATCCTGAGTGAATAGTCTTCTGCATTAAGACCCTTTTAGGCGGACTTAGCCCTAAGACCAACAGTATCTTAGTGGAAGAGGGTTCGCCATCTCATCTGGTAGAAATCTCTTCAGCAGGCTTGTATACTCAAAGGCTCATAAAGTCTGAACTGTTCCTGGTGACCAGCAATAGATTTTTACTGATGGTAATTGACATTTTTCCTTCTAATACATCAAAATCTTTATCAAAAGCCTAAACCCCGGCATTCTGACATCACTCCATGCTCTAGTATTTTTTCTACTAATTTTACTATTTTAGGCAATTAGGTTTACGTACCTATTATCTATAAGGCAGTGTATTAAGCACTGACAATTCAGAGGCAAAAAGATAAATTTTGTGTTCTGTAGTAAAACAGATAAACTAAAAGATGAACACACTATTTGACAATACTGAATTATGACAAAGAAAAGTCTGGAAATTTATGGAAGCACAGAGGAAGTATATCTAAACCAGACTGGCTGACACTGGCAGACAGATGATAAGGAAGGATGCCTGGGCAATGTGATGGCCAAGCTGAATTTTAACAGATAAGCAGGAATTAGTCAAATGTGAATGAGGGGGGAAAGGCTATTCTAAGGATCTCCTGCAAAGACAAAGTGATAGAGGAGAACACGTTACATTTAAGGAAATACAAGTTTGCTCCGCAAGACCACCTACTTGCATGGTGAATGATTGCTGTTTAGATTTTCTAAGTTTAATATTTTTACATCCAAAATTGTATGTGTCCATTTGTGAAGTTAAAACTACATATGCTCTTATTGACCCACTATCAATAAGAAAGAGAATTGATAGTACATACACGATTTATCAGACCAACCAAATTCCACTGTGAACAGGAGATAGAATGTTTTTAAGATTTGCTTTTGCAAATCTGGTAGCCACAATCCTAATCACCTGAGATATTCTGGGCGGCTAGGTAAAGAACATTTAGACTGCAATTTAGGAAACTCAGCAGTTAGCTCCTGATCTGTCTTCCAAAGTGATGATAAATACAACTTTTAATTCTGTCCTCCAGGAAAGTGATATGATTGGGAGGGAGGGTCAATGAACAGACCTTGGAACAATATATTTCAAACATTTTCATGTTCTGTGATTCTGTACTAAAAGCATGTTCATCAGGAATAAAAAAGTAATTTCAACTTGGTAAATTCTGAATGATTTTAGGTGAAAAAACTATATGCTACCGCCCATATTATCATATGTATTGCAAGATTATGTGAAACCCACTCAAAAAATAAGAAACTTTATTCTATTTGAACACCATTCAGCTGGAGTAATTCTTACCTATTTTTCAAATCACCCAAATCTCCATTGACATTTTCTTGAGTCTATCTGATTAAATAACTCTCTTTATAAATATCTATTTTTTATACCCTTTTCTTCAAGACCTTATTGTTTTTAACTCAAAATTACATGAGAAGGAGTAGTACCACACAGTGAAATAAGAACTATGTACAATTTATTAGGAATATCAGCCTAGCTAAATTTTCAAAAACTATAGATAATATTTAGGGTGATTCTGGTATTAACTTCCAGGATACCCACAATAGACAACAAGTCTCTCAAAACTAGTCCTGAACATTCACATTCTAAGTCTGGATGTATGCGCCATGCCAATCTGTACTGAATGCTGCCTCATTTCAATCTCACTGCCAACAATCTTCCTATAGTTCTTGTATGGTTCTATAGCTTTATGCTGAGACCCATGTGATGCTGAAGCTTCAGGTGTGCGTTCCTTCAATATGCTCTGCAAAATGCCACCCATAGCAGCCTGTTTCCTGGGAATGATATGCTTGTGCATTCTGTGATCCATGCTATAGTGTTGTGTATGTGTTCACAAAAGCACCTGAAACTCTGGCACAGAGGAGTTACCAGATTTGCAATATAGCACCTGAAAATAGCTTCTCACTATAAAAAAAGGTTGGAGTCTGTGATGCTTCTTATGTAACATATCACAGGTACTCTTTTCTCTACCAGCTCTTTTTACTCCAAACTCTACCAAGGTTTTACCTTTTGTACCCACTGTAGACGGAATTCACTACATCTGTACAGACTCTGCATTTACCAAATAAAGACACAGCAGTTAAATATCATATCTCACAGGAAAATTATACAAACCAATAATAATTTACGATTTGCAAAGTGGCCCAAATAAGAAGTAAAATCAAATAAGTTATGAATCAAATATGCTTTTTATATAGTTTTACCTGAGCAACTTTGAGAAAAATGAGTGAAAAATGCACATTTCAGACTTAGATATTTTTATTCTATTTAAAAAATCTGTAACCCATATTATCCTTCCCCTGATCTACAACTGGACTGTGAAAGTCTCTTTCCTACTGGTCACACACCTGGTGATATTATACAGGGATGGGTATTTTTATAAGTTTATGGCCAGAGAAAGTAAGATATTTGCTTTATTTTATTTATAATGGGAAGAAAGAAAAGGATACCTTTTCACATTGTCAAATCCCTTCAGCCTAGTCAAATACAATTTGCATTGTTTACTTTTATTATCCTCCTCAATTGAGCCAATTGTTTTTCTACAAACCCTTTGTTTCTCTTATTCACTTCTACCTTTCTGATCCTGTCTTTCACTATTTCATTCAAGTTGATTGGGAGGTCCATCTAATGAAGACAATATGAAGGTATTCAGCACACCCCCTGGGTGAAGGGCTCAACTACAACTTGAACTTTACCTTAGAAATGAAAACAATATAACCTAAACATGTGTACTCTCATATTAATCTGACATTGAAAAAAGAAATTACTTTAGCTCTGTATCCTTAAAATACTTAGAAGGATTCTAACTGAAAGTTGTGTTGCAACATCCAAACCAACTGTCTTTAGTTAGACACTTTAATGTGTGTACAGCCAGCACTGAGCGATGGGCATCTCTCCTGACAACTGGCACAAGCACTCCAAGAGTGGGGGCAAGAGAAAGCCCTTCCACAAGGAGTGGAAGTGTGAGTTAGGACACCCGACTGTCAACACTAAGATTGGATCCCGCCACGCACACACACAGTCAGTGTGCTGGGAGGTAACAAGAAATACGGTGCCTGGGCGGTGCCTGTAGCTCAGTGGGTAGGGTGCCGGCCCCATATACTGAGGGTGGAGGGTTTGAACCTGGCCTCAGCCAAACTGCAACAAAAAAATAGCTGGGCATTGTGGCAGGTGACTGTAGTCCCAGCTACTCGGGAGGCTGAGGCTAGAGAATCACCTAAGCCCAGGAGTTGGAGGTTGCTGTGAGCTGTGATGCCACAGCACTCTACTGAGGGTGACAAAGTGAGACTATATCTCTAAAAAAGAAGAAGAAGAAAGAAAGGAAGGAAGGAAGGAGGAAGGAAGGAAGGAAGGAAAAAAGAAATACCATGCCCTGCAGCTAGACGTGGGGAACTTCTGGGGCTCAGAGTGTTGTAGTGAGAACAAGGATCATTGATGTTGTCTACAACGCATCCAATAACAAGTGGGTTAGCATCAAGACCTTAGTGAAGGACTGTATGTGCTTATTGACAGCTCACCATACCGACAGTGGTATGAATCTTACCATCACTGCCCCTGGGTCGCAAGAAGGGGGCCAAGCTGACTCCTGAGGAAGAAGAGATTCTAAACAAAAAATGATCAAACACCATTCAGAAGAAACATGACAAAAGGAAAAAGAAGGCCAAATTGAGCAGTCTTCTGGAGGAGCAGCTCCAGCAGAGCAAGCTTCTTGCGTGTATTGCAACAAGACCCGGCCGGTGTGGCCAAGCAGATGGCTATGTGCTAGGAGGTGAGGAGCTGGAGTTTTATCTGACGAAAACCAAGGCCCAGAAAGGCGAACAGTTCCTCCTTTCTCCTGTTTTAGCTCATGTAAGAAAGGTGTTCATTGTTCTAAAAAAATAAAGTATGCATAATGTTATCTATAACCAAACTTAAGATTAATCACATTAAAGTCCAAATGTGCTTATTCTTGAGTTGTTTGTCCTCTATTTTCCTATGATTCTGTTTTTGGAGGACACATATTTCATATAGCTTAAATCCCTTTAAGCAGTAAAAGGCTGCTTCCACGTCTCTCCAGACACAAAGCAATGGCTATTCCATGAGCACTGATCCACAGACACCTCCCCACCCTGAACATGAAACACTGAGACGAGCTCAAGGAATGATCAGAACACATCTCTATTTTGCTTTCAAGTCACAAACTTTGCCATTTTATAGCTACAGAGACAATCAGTACAACGGTGCAGAACTTCTGGAGGGTTGGCAAGGAGTGCTTAAAAATAACTTTCTACTGCTCCATGTGAAATTCTATAAGCACATTTATGAAGAAACTTAACTTCCCTTCCCTTTTCAAGAGTTAGCTCATAAGGTAGAATATAAAACTTGTAGTGTTTCAAAAATCCCCATACTCTGGCCAAACAAACTTAATAAATAAATCACCTTCCTGGTAATATAATTTTCACTTTAAGGCTTCCTTAACTCTTTAAGAGCTTCTTTATGAACAATACACTTTCTTTGTTTTTCTCTTATCATAATTTTCTTTGAGTGTTTTCCCATTTTTTAATTCCAAGTCCAAGTTTATAGAACAAACCAGGTAAATGCCTGAAGCCAAGGCCTTGCTTATTCTTGGGGCCGAGTCTGTCTGACCAGTTCTGATATTACTGATTGACAGACAGGCTTCTTTTCCCAACCCCACATTTGATCTGTCTGGCCCTGCACAGAGGATCCTTCAGTCTGCTTGTCCAAGCTCTGTCCATACCAATGGTAATAACCACTCCTCAAGCTGAAGAATAGGGTATAGGTCTTAACGAAACAGGTCCTGAGGGGCCTGAAAGTTGGCTTGGGTCATTTCATTGTGGGATTCCATAGGCGTGTGTGTCATGGAATGTGGTCCAGAGAGCAGTGGATAGGCTCTGGGTGAGCACCTCTCCTCAGCCCCATGAACTCTTGGCCCCACAGAAGAGGTGAGGTCTGTGGAGAGGCAGGACATAGCCTTCTTACCCCTGACTGCAGGGCTCAGAGATGAATCCCAGTTTTCCAGATTAAAAGGTATGATTGTGGAGAAGCCCATTGTATACCTGTGAAGGAACAATAAATTTTTATAAACAGATTGTTCCCAGCTATATAGCCCATATTTCACTAAAAATGTGGTGCTGAAATATGTTCCATAAGCAATCCTAACCTAAAGAAGTCAAAACTGTAGTAAGTGAGTTAAAGAAGAAGAAAATTTTTTATATCAATGAAAATGCTTTGAGAATTCTAGGTTAGTATTCACTCAATCTTTGAGTATTTTACAGGCACCCATTATATCTGAAATGCTGCATCTGCAACAAGGAACATATCAATGAAAGGAGAGGACAACGCATCTGTCCTCATGCAGTTTATGTTCTAGTGAGAGACTCAGTAAGAAAGTATTTGGATCACTGTCCAAACCTAAAAAAAAAAAAAAGTATTTAGAAAGCAATCATGTGTATAATTAAAGTAATAATTAGAACTACTGATAAGGTGAATGACGAAAATAAATAGTGGGAGGTGAGCACTGTAGGCCAGTATGAGCAGGGCAGAGATTCTGTGGTGGGAAATGACTTTTCCCAGGACTGTAAGAAAGGGGGTTGGAGGAAAGAGTATTCAACACCTCGCAGACTACAGTAAGAATCTGAATTTTATTCCAGGAGAAATAAGAAGTCATTAAAGGATTTTCAGCAGGAAAGTTTCAAGGTGTATTTTGACAGATCGTTGTCAATCTGTCATCGTCATTGTTGACAGATGACGATGGTAGTCAGTTTGGGCTGCCATAACAAAAAGCCATGGACTTGGTGGTTTAAACAACAGAAAGGTATTTTCTCACAGTTCTGCAGGCTGGAAGTCTTAGATCAGGGTGCCAGCATGGTCGGTGGCTGGTGAGGTGGTGAGGGTTCTCTCCCAGGTTACAGACAGGAACCTACTCCTGCTCACAGTGTGGCACATGGAGGGGGAGAGAGAGAGGAGGAGAGAGGGAAGGGTGAGAGGGAGGGAGGGAGGGAAGGAGGGAGGAAGGGAGAAAGGAGATAGAGGAAGGGAGGGAGGGAACAGAAGCACTTTGATTCTCTTCATATCAGAGACTAATGTTATCACGATGGGCCTACCCTTATAACCTCATTTAATCCTAATTATATCCCAAAGGCTCCATCTCCAAATATCATCATATTAGGAGCTAGGGCCTCAAATATAAACTGTGGGTGGGACACACAAAATCATACCATATCATCACTTTGCTTACTACCTGGAGAGAGGCAAAAGTAGCAGCAAGGAGACTAGAGAGGCTGTCATGTGATCCAAGAGGAATGATGGCAAAGAGTGTTATATGGCACAGGGCTTTATTCAAGAGTCTAAGACCACATAGCTCAAGGAATTTTAAAAACTGCCTTGAGCATTTTGGAATTATATCCATGTACTATTTGTACAGGTAAAAGGTGGATGTGGGTGGAGGAAAAAGTATCCAATGTACACACCCCTATTATGAAACTAATTTATACCTTTATATGAAAGCTATAACCAAATAGCCTAAGAATATGGGGAGGGGGGAAGGAGAAGGGAGGGGGGAATGCGTGGAGGGAGGGGGTTTGGAGGGATCACTTCTGAGGTTTATCTTATAGGGGTACAAGTGAATCTTTCTGATGGAAGTAGATCGGATTGCATGTGAAAACCCCACACTGTACCCCAGAAGTGAATTAATGTACATAGTTACCATTCAATAAAAAAAGAAAGAAAGAAAAAGAAAAAGGTGGATGTGGGAGGAAAAGCCAAGAGCGGGTAGCCTTTCTGTGTAGTCCCTGCCAATGTGGCTTGTCAATGGCAGTGCTAATATCAAATAGACGGGAATAAGTGTGCATAGTGGCTTTAAACCAAGCCTCTGTGTAAAGAGTTTCTGGGTCCCACTCTCAACCCCACCTGTGATGTTTATTCCAGGACACAGATTCCAGGCAAATTAACAGACCAGGCTAGGATGGAAACAAGAACAGGATACAGAATCAAACATGCAAGTTGTTTCAGATCTGAAGGGTTCCAATGTGCTTTATTCTCTTTTGCTCCCACCCCTCATCTTTTTCTACACACCTTCCAGTATTTGCTTTGAGTCTACGTATTCTCTTCTTGCTCAGCTCACTGCTTCCACTTCACTGGACCCCAGCTACTTGCAAAGCACTATCACCTTTCCATGAAAATCCCACCTGGATTTTCTCTTTTACCTTTTCTTCAGTTTGAATGCAGACACGTGTTTAAATTATTAAAAGGAGGGTCAATTTAACTGTGGATAATGAGGAGAGAAAAAGACCACAAAGTCCTCAATGAAGTCTTCTGATAGATTTCCCAACTCTAAAAAGTTGTCTGTTTCAAGTGAGTGTGCTACTACATGTGTAAGAGGGTCATGCTACCACAGCTATATGCCAGTGTGATAGTGAACATAAAATATACTATGTCCCTAAGAAAAACAGTTCTGAATGTGCTTCTGTAGACAGTAGATACTAGGAAGAATGAAGCAATAAATGACCTGGTGTCTGCTCTCACGCCCCTAGCTCCTGACAACATGGCCTCATTAATTCCAGGAGGCCCAACTCACTGACCTACTATTAAAAGGGTGGTGAATGTTCTCCAACCTTGCTTCCTCACCCATTAAGCACAGAGCCCTGACCATAAAATCAACTTTTACGTGTAGTATTACGTGATGCCAATCTGATTCTCCCATAGGATATGATAAGAAGTCACTGGCTTTGGCCAATCAAGGCTCAGTTATCTCCAGCCCGAGTGACACTCAGGAGTATTATCACTAGGGAGTATTATCTAGTCAAGTAAAGAAATATATACTTACATGAAATAACCACTGAACAATGTCAGGTAATATAATCTTTTTTGCCACTGAATTAGACAAGACATTGAGAATGACTTCCAAGTGAACTCGCATTTTTACTAGCCTACACATACTCTGCTCCTCAAGCTTTAATGCAGGTGTCCTCAAACTATGGCCCACAGGCCACACGCAGCCTGCCTAGGACATTTATCCAGCCCACCAGGTGTTTTTGCCGCTGCTGCCTGTCCTGCTTAGCAGCCGACTCATCCCGGCGCCCACAGTCTGACCCTCCAACAGTCTGAGGGACAGTGAACTGGCCCGTGTTTAAAAAGTTTGAGGACCTCTGTTTTAACACTTCTAAGACTGATCATCCTTAGGTCAAGTCTCCATTTTTTTCCCTTGGGAAAAGTCTATAAAGACGCTGCTAGCGAAGCCCTCAATACAGTTGTAGGCCTGAACTCCATTACTCACTGAGCTGCTCTTCCAAAAACAATCCCGATTAGCCATGGATAAGTAGATATAGACACAGCAGGCTTGGAGAGCATAGCTTTGAAATTGGGTATGATCATTGCCAATAAATCAATTTTGACACCTTAACTCCTCACATAACTTCCCCCCAAACAGATGATATACATATAAATGTAAATGAAGGCATAGATACATAAATATGCATTATATATAGTGACTATTACATGCAAAGCTCTGACATTCTATCAGCGAATAGAAGGGATTCACTTCTTGCCCATTCTAGGTGGGAGGAAATAGTCAATAAATAAATAATTACATAATTAATTATAACATTATAATATGTAGGTGTTTTGAAAACATATAATGAAGTTTGACCTAGTCTTAGAGACCTGAATTAACTGTTAAGATTTAGCTTTGGCACTACTACATGAACTTGTCGTCATTTACTTAGAAGTGTTCTAGCACCCTTGCCAGGCAATGGCTCTTCTAGACTCTACACAGGCCACAGTCAAGTTCTATCAGTCTTTCATAGAGCCTTCATATTGCATCTTCTGAGAAACTGCACGAATCCAGTCCCAGCAGGGAACACAATCAGGACCAGGTCCTTAGTACCTTGTCTCATTCACTTATCTGATGCAACAGGGCCAGCTCTGCCCTCTCAGGTTATCCATCATAATGGGGGATATTATCCCTATGTAGCGCTTCAGTTTTTAACCCAGTCTTCCTCCCCATAATGCATTCTAAATTCTTGCATTGTGGCTTTGGAACTCATAGTCTGTTATCAGTTAGTTCCTATATCTTCAAGTTTTTCCTGGCCATCTTTGTTATCTTTGAGCTGTCACTGAAGTTTGACACTCCCCAAGGTCATAGCTTGCCCTGAACCCTTCTCAAGTGTGGCTATTTTCTCTTCCATACCCCATGTCTTAATGGGTCTTGCTCTTCCTTACTAATTCCTATATGCTTCCTGGTACATACATACTTTTAAACACATACACAAAGAAAATCCCACCTATCAGAGGATACCACAAGCTAACAGCAACTAACATTTACACAGGATGAGGATCCCTTATCTGAAATTCTTGGGACTAAATGTATTTCAGATTTAAGATTTTTTTCAGATTTTGGAATATTTATAAATACTAAATCCATACCAGTTGAGTATCTGAGGATCTTAAAATCTGAAATCTCAAATGCTCTACTGAGCGTTTCCTTAGAACATGTTGTTGTTGTTGTTCAAAAGTTTCAGAGAATTTCAGAGGTCAGATGTTTAGGTTAGAGATGTTCAATTTATATAATGACAATTTTGTGCCAAGAACTGATCCAGATTAATCCTTATAACAAGTTACATATATTCCTGAATCACCTGAGGTCCTGGGATGTTA
>NW_003852498.1:3635588-3648801 GCF_000181295.1 Otolemur garnettii
TATTTACTTGTGTTCTAAGCATTGTTACAATCACTCCCTTGCCCACTTCCTCCCTTCCCTTGCCCCTTTCTTCCTCAATACTTCTTGCGTCACTCAATTCTAGTCTTGGTTGAATCTGGTGCTTCATTTACACTCACAACTCTTTGCTGCTGAACCTAAAGAAAAAATGTAGTCATGCTTACTTTAAATTCATGAAAGCACCATCTATTAATTCTATATTTTACGAATGATTCCTCTTCCCAAGTCTCTAAGATACTGATCTTACTCATTTTTCTTTCTTCACAAAACTGAAGCATCGCCCATTTAATCCTGTGCGGGTGATAATGTTGCCTCTTATTTCTTGAGCAAACAGAAGCCATAGAAAGAGATCATCTTCATCCTTCCAGCCCAACCTACCTGCACCCATACACATATGCATATCTCTCCTCTCTTCAGGAGGGATGGCCATCTAGGCCCATTTTCAACAACATTTTTTTCGATTTCACAATACAACTAATTCTATTATAATTTTTAAAAAATGAACCTATATCCAATATCGCTGGGTTTTTTTTTCCAGCTTCACTACTATTGCCCTCTTAGACTGTATTCCACTAGTTTTATTTTCTTTTCCCCAAAGAAATTATGTGTCTCTCAACACGATTGATTGGGGAAATAGGCAATAGATGTAGCATCTTCACTTTCCCATTGGATTCTCATAAAGAATTCATCATTCCTCAGCATATTGAGTTTTTAATTAATCATGTACATAGGCCAAAGCCATATATATAACACACAACATATAATATAGAGCAAACTATACCCCACGTCCATTGTTTCTTGTGACAATACAAACCAAAAGAGGAAAGCTTGAACTGTTTCACATGCCACCTAAGATAAAGAGATGAAAACAACCTTAAAAATTAAAGGTATCTCAAGCAAACTTTTATCCACTTAACTCTGAATGGTTTGGCATGATCAATAAAAAAAAATTAACTTTGGGTAGTCCCCGTGGCTCAAAGGAGTAAGGCGCTGGCCCCATATGCTGGAGGTGGTGAGTTCAAACCCAGCCCCAGCCAAAAACTGCCAAAAAAAAAAAAAATTAACTTCCCTTCCAATTCTTACAAAAGGAAGAATCGAATTTTTCTGAAATGATGGTTTGGGGCTATTTAAGTTAACATCAGCTTTACGTTTTACTATTCGGATATAACACTTACTAAAAAACCAAAAGTCAATTATCTATCCCATCTTTGTGAAGGTGTCAGAGGTCAGAGAGGTTGATGAAACATCTGGGTTATCCAGGTTGGAAAACTTAGTATCAATGTTTATTCTTTCCCTCTTTCTCCTCTCATCTCCTCACCAGAGCTGGAGCCTCAGTGATACTGAAATTCTGTCCTTCGAAGCTTACATGGTACTTAGACTCTACTTAGGAAGACAATACCATGTTTCCCTGAAAATAAGACCTACCCAAAAAATAAGCCCTAGCAGGATTTCTATGTATTTGTTAAATATAAGCCCTACCCTGACAATAAAAACTAGTGATGGGCGTGGCTATGCAGCATATCTGCATAGCACACCAAGCATTTAGGCGCAAAGAGAAGACATCCCCTGAAAATAAGCCCTAGGGTGTCTTCTTGAGAAAAAATAAATATAAGACAGTGTCTTATTTTGGGGGAAACACAGTATATATAAATTGTTTAATATAGTCAACAATTTTCTATGTAGGAAAAGAAAGTATCCCAAACTGAACAACTGAACAATATATAAATTGTTTGACATAGTCAACAATTTCCTACATAGGAAAAGAAAGTATTCCAAACTGAACAACCTGGCATGAGTTATCTATGTCCAATGAATTATCAAACTCCTCTCCTTCATTCCTCAAAATGTCTTTCACACAATTTTTAATCTTGTTATAAATCTTTTAACTACCCATGTCCTGACATCATCACTCACCCTGGGCTTCCCACAACAGCTTCTAGTAAGCCTCTTTGCCCTCCAAAGCATGCTACAGTGTACTGTCAATATACATTTCCTAAGCATTGCTCATGTTACTCCCTGCTCAAAAACAGTCTCAATCTCCCTTGCTTCCAACCAGTGCAACCTAAATTACTTTGCTTGACTCTTCAGACATGTTGGAATCTGGTTACACCCGTGATGCCTATCTTTATTTTCCATGAAGTCCTGACTCCTCTGTCTAATAAGGTCAGTATCCTCATAGCAATATGAAAATCTGTTGCTTCTGTATCTTCTCCACTCTGTCATTCCCCCTCATCTAAGCAACATTCTTCATCACTTCTGCTTTTTCAATTTGAACCTATCCTTTGAGGCTGAGACCAACTCTTTCCACATTAGCTTTCTAAGTTGCAGCTTTTCTTTTTCTCTCCTCTATCCTCCTGGGGTACTTGCGGCAGGTACCACACAGGTGAGTACATGCCCACCAAACTTTTCAACATCTCATTTATTTTATCTTGATGCTTTCAATCATCAACTCCGAGGAGGCGGAGCAGCATTTTTTACAGACATCACAGCACCTGCACGGTAGCTGCCTAGGATGTTCAGGAACCCTCTCTTTGCTATTTCTATTTTCCAAAAAATAAATGTATAAATAAGTTAATATAAAAAATGTGTCTATTGTTTAATTTCAGTGCATTTCATCTGTGTATGTAGCATCAACCAGATTTATAGCTTCCATTTAAAGCATCTTTTTGGAACTCTTAAAAGAAATACTTCAAATGATCTTTTTATTCTTTTTTCCTCTCTATTGAAAATGTTGGAAATATCCTGAATTCAGTACTAAAAGCAAAAGCTAAGGAAGGTGTTATAAGGTCCTTAGATGACCGTCCTGCCCTGAGAACTTATGATTGACTTTGCATCTTAGATAGTCCAAGACAGGGGAGGTTTCCTCTATCATAATACCTAGCATAGGCCTGGGAAATTAAATGCTCAATAAATTCTTGTTAAGGGATTAAAATTCTGATGACTCACTTTATAGAATATTCCATTTCTGAAATATGCACATACCTTCAAGACTTAGATCTGAATGGTATTTCTCCAAGCTATTCCTCCTTCTAACTTTGAGAAGTAATGTGATTAATGGAAAGCTGCTATCCTAATTCCCCATTTTTTGATTTTACTATTATTTTGAGAAGTAGCAGTCTAAGACCCTTACTTCCACATTTCTAGTGATTTCCTTTGGGTGGTAGAAATTTTTTAGAGTTTCAGAAACCATTTGTTCTAACCCATTCACTCTGTGGATAAGGATACGGATGTACAGCAAACATCGATCAGGTCATTTAGGGAAGCTAAGGCAAAAACCAAGCTCTGTTAAACCAGTAACTACCTTATCTACATTTAAATAATGAAAGATGGCAAAATACCATCAAATCCTGAGGCTGAATAGAACGTACAGATGGTTCATTATTCTTTGCTTTAACACTTCCAGTAATTGGCAAACAGCTCTTTCTACAATGGAATGCCTCTAAAAATTAGACATGTTCTTAAAAGAGTATTTCTCAATGTCTTATGTTGAATCAAAATTTGCCTTCCCACAACTCTGTAGCAACAGTCCTAGTCCTGAATTCTCGAACAATCGCAATGATCTGCTCTCTTCTGTGGGACAGATGTTTCTAAATAATTTAAGTTTTTATCTTCCCAATTTCCTCTAAACTTCTTTCTTATGGCTTGGCTTTCCTCTGTTTTGGCAACAATCTTATTAGAATTTTGTCTTTGGATCTGTTAGCATGCTTTCAATGAAAGGTGACAAAACAAACAAACAAATTGGCTTAAAAAATAACTAAAAATTCAAGCCTTGGGGCAATTTAGGCCTGCTTCCATCAGGGAGGGCTCTGGGTCCATTTTCCTGTGGCTTGCTCCTCTCTGTCTTTATCTGTGTTAACTTTCTCCCCAGACTGACTTCCCTTCTAGTTGTTGGATGCCTGCCAGCAGTAATTAGTGCTGCATGATGCCTCATTCAGCAGGAGGGGCAGGTTGCCTCCCATTAACTGCTGGGAAAAAGAAAACACCAAGATTTACATCAATTGGCCACCCCTGAACCAATCCCTAAAACCAGGGGAATGCCACGCACTGATAAGCTTAGGCCTGGATTAATTAAACCAATTATAGCGCAAAAGAAGATGGAATTTTCCTGATTGGCCTTACTGAGCAGAGCTTACTGTTAAAGCTTACTGGGGTGAGGTCGAGTTCACTCAAACCTTACAGCTTATAGCTGGTACCAACAGGGCAGGTGGAATGGATGTTGGTACTCAGGATGCGTCTGACCAGTGTTCCAGTTCAGTGAAAGATTAGGAAAATCAGTCTTACTGTTATTTCCTTCATTTGGGAAATATTCCTTAATTAATGCAGTCTTGCTTTGAATTCACTTTCTTTTTGATTTCTGGTTATCAAAAGTACATAACGTGCTTTTTAACTTTTTTTTGGCATTGCTTTGAGGTGAACTTTTAACACCCCTCCCAAGTGCATCTTAGGTAACTGATTGTAAAGGCCAAAACTGTATCTTTATTTCTGCTGCTAATTTTCAAGGTCCTGTTTTTTATGCATTGTTCTGTTTACTAAAACATTTTCTGATTCTGTTTTAACCAGTCAAAATATTAGCTTGTCCTTTCCAGCCTGATCTCTCTTCACCCAGTTGGAATTTTTAAATGTGACCAAGACGTCGTGAAGGACAAAGCCCTGAGGCGTCCTGTGAGAAATCTCCCTGCACGCTGACATCAAATGAATCTCACGCAGTTGTTCAACCCGCTACTCACCTGACTACGTCTGCTACCATCTAGTACCATTTCTACCCTTGTCCACAAGGACATGTGAGTGATTTCATCAAAATCCTAACATAAACACAAACATTGCAACCTCCAACCCTCTGAAGTCTCCCAGCTACTTAACTCCCAGAAAATTAAATAAGGCTAATTTGTCAGGAATGCTTTTAGTGCCCTCAGACTGGATCCTAAAGGTAGTCTCATTATTTTCTAAGTAATCTCAGTTCTTTGTTAAACTAATCCATTCTAGAATGCTATTAAAGATCTACATTGCTGATCTAAGAGTTTCCAGAATCTACCTTTTAACCCTTTGAGACAACTGGGGTGACAGCATCTCCCGGCAGCACCCCCCTTCCCTGTGATTTCTGTAGATTACCGCCCATCCTTTGGTGATTACATCTGTAAGGCCTTTCAACACCTTGGAATGTACTTTGTTTATGGCTGCAAACTTGAACTTATTTAAACTGTCTGGGTGGCTTCTTAGAATCTCTTCTTTTTATTCCCCCACCCCAGGACTTTAATTCACCCTTAATAGTGTTTTTCTATCCCTTCTATTTTGATGATAACTTGTCCATAGTGGCGAGGACAGACACGGAACAGGAGTGTGTTGATTCTGCCTCCCGTCTGCCTCTCCTCATCTTTCTGACCAGTGGGCTAATCTACTATATGTTCATAATTATGGTTCCTGTTCTCAACCTTTGGTCTAACTTTTATTAACCCCTCCATTCTTAGAGACAACCTCCCTAAGAAGCCTTCATTCCTCCTCCAAACCTAAATTAGGCGCTCCTGCTGTAATTTATCATACCTTATGATAGCCTTTTGGTGGAATTTCATACATTATGTTGTAAATGCCTGTTAGCACATCCCCATTCCTCTTTTGGCTCTATGTGATTAAAGGGTAAGAGCTTTTTCATTTCAATAGGTGCTTAATCCATATTAAAAATTATAATCCATATTAATAATTATTAAATGAATTAAGCCTATAAAGATCCTTGTTGTTAACTTTAGCATTTTCCTCCCAATTCTTATATATTCTTCCAGAAATTCTTTTACTGCTACATCATTGAGCCAGTTTCCTTAGTGGATAAATGTAAATCTAGAGTAATCATTTCTTAAAAACTTTTCTTAATAAAATATTTCCTTGTTGGACCTCTGAGGTGTTCATTTTTAAAGAAGCTTACAATAACGTTTCTTATGAGAAAAGAAAGGAAAAGATTTCTAATATACATACCAGGTGCCAAAAATGTATACACATTTTTAAGAAAGAAAAAATCTGAATGAAAATTGTAAGGCTCAATATATACTGATAACCAGAGATGAATACAAGTTTCATTGAGAAGTATATCAAAAGGCAGTACCATTAGTAAATTGGTATTCTTGTAATTGCAGAAGTCAAATGTGGCTTGAGCATTACAAATTTAATACGAGTTTTTTCCTTTCTTAAAACGTGTGACTTTTTTTGTCACTCTCTGTGTCTACTTCTCTAAATGTAGAATAGAAATGTCTTAACACAATAACTAAGAAAATGACATGAAGGCTATGTTAACCAGTTGGATGAAAGTATTTCAAATTGTATACAGCTCAGCACTCTGTACTCCATGATAGCATTAATGTACACAGATATGATTTAGTAAAAAAAAAAAAAAGGAGAGAGAGAAAATCATGCTCGTCATAAATTCTTTTTTGAGGCACATCGAGTGTATTGCCACAAATGAAAACATGAAAATAAAAGTGAGGTAACCATTTTTTTTTGTTTATTTGCAAAGACAAAATGAAACATATTTCCTGATTAGGATATTTTAAAATACATTTCAGTCATTAAGACAACCTTAATATTTTGAAAGCTTGAAAAAAATTTTTTATTAAATATACTCAGTAAATTTTACAATCTGTTTTTTTTCTCATTTTACCAATGGTATTTCCTATTGATATACTTCAACAAACCTCTTTAAACTTATCTGTTCAATAGTGTATTAAATTCTAAAGATAATGGTGTAATAAACACAAATAATTCTATTTCATATTTACAGTGCATCCTGGGATGAATAAATAATGAAGACACAGTTAGTTGTTACTAAAAGAACTGGGCCTTAAGAACTTTATCCATACATAAAGAGATGGAATGCTCCTGATTGCAACTAATCTTAAAGTTCAAGTAGATTTGAGCCAGCTTGGTTTTAAATAGATGATCAACAGAAAATAATCCTGTTTGGGTCACTTTGGTTTCTCTTCCATTCAGCACTGGCTATTCTCTAACTGTCCTGATCTCCTGCCACGGATGAAATGCACTGCTGCTCCAGCATTATTTCAAACATCTTAGGTTATGTTGACAAAGTCGTTGACAAACTTTCCTGACCATAGTTTTCAATTGCCCTTACCAGTCCAGGGTCATGTACAAGCAACAATGATGACTGAGACCCAGAAGTATCAGTTGCCCTATCTAGGATTTACACAGAAAGATTGTTGTCGATTGGTACCATAGACACTTAGACTACAAATAAATCTGTAGTTATTCTTTAGCCAACAATAATGACAGATTCTAAAGAGAGGACTTAAAAATGTCTTTAATCTTTTGAAGAAAAATATTACTAACATATTTACACTTCAATTTTTATGTAGCCACCAAAAGAAAATACAGTATCTGTAACATAATGAACAATATAATACTAACAACAATATATTACTAGCACCTAATAGTTCATATTGGTTGTCATAATAAAGATGAACTGTTGTAATTACTGTCTACTTTGAGTAGAATTAGAAATATCTAACTTCTAGTACAAGACAACCATGAATTTTCTGTATTATCTAGAGCAAATCACTTCAACTCTCTAGGTCTCAATTTTTTTTTTCTATATAAAAAAATAGGCTCTCAAAAAATTATACCTTACAAAGTTTATAGAAGAGGGTCCTTAAGTTATTTTTAGCATGTCAGAAAGCTCTTTGAAATGTTTCACATAACCACATAAAAACTGATTGCATTTGTTAGGTCAAGTCCCTCTTATAATTGTGTCTTCCCCCAAGAGGTGTGTCATACACTGTGAGCCCCCCAACTCCTCCATTCTTCCCTCTCTACTCTCCCCTTCCCCCACTCCCTACCATGTACTAGGCCATTAATTGTCCTCATATTAGAATTCAGTACATGAGATTCTTGCGTCTCTATTCTTATGATGCTTTACTAAGAATGTGTTCCACTTCCACCCAGGTTAATAAATAGGTTATAAAGTCTCCATCTTTTTAATGGGTGAATAGTATTCCATAGTATATGTATACCATAGCTTATTAATCCACTCCTGGGTTGGTGGGCATTTAGGCTGTTTCCACATTTTGGTGATTGTAAACACATTTGGTGTTTTTTGCTGAGCTGCGAAAAACAGTCTAGTGCAAGTGTCCTTATGGTAAAAGGATTTTTTTTTTTAAATCTGGGGGTACTGGAGGGGGAACCGTCATGGTGCCGTCTTCTCAATCTGGGGGGCAGGTGAAGGAGGCCCCATGGAGGTGCAGGTACACTGAGTCCCGCCACCCTGGTAAAAGGCTTTTTTTCCTTCTGTGTAGATGCCCAGTAGTGGGATTGCAGGATCAAATGGGAGGTCTAGCTTGAGTTCTTTGAGGGTTCTCCATACTTCCTTCCAAAAAGGTTGTATTAGTTTGCAGTCCCACCAGCAGTGTAGAAGTGTTCCCTTCTCTCCACAGCCATGCCAGCATCTGCAGTTTAGAGATCTTGTGATGGGAGCCATTCTTGCTGGGGTTAGATGATATCTCAGGGTGGTTTTGATTTGCATTTCTCTAATAGGGACGATGAGCATGTTAGCCATTTGCCTGTCTTGTTTAGAGAAGGTTCTATTCATGTCTCTTGCCCATTGATATATGGGATTACTGGCTTTTTTCATGTGGATTAATTTGAGTTTTCTACAGATCCTAGTTATAAAGCTTTAGTCTGATTCAAAATATGCAAATATCCTTTACCATTGTGTAGGTTTTCTATCTGCTTTGGTTGTTGTCTCCTTAGCTGTACAGAAGCTTTTCAGTTTCATTAAGTCCCATTTATTTATTTTTGTTGTTACAATTGCCACAGAAGTCTTCTTTTCCTAAGCTAATATCTTCAAGTGCTTTTCCCATGCTTTGAGTATTTTTATTGTTTCAAGCCTTAAATTTAGGTCTTTTATCCATCTTGAATCAATTTTTGTGAGTGGAGAAAGGTGTGGGTCCAGTTTCAGTCTTTTACATGTGGAGATCCAGTTCTCCCAGCACCATTTATTGAATAGGGAGTCTTTGTATGTTCTTGTTTGGTTTATCAAAGATTAGGTGGCTGTAAGATGTTAGTTTCATTTCCTGGTTTTCTATTTGATTCCAGATGTGTTTGTCTCTATTTTTGTGCCAGTACCATGCTGTCTTAACCACTATGGCCTTGTAGGACAGCCTAAAATTTGGTATGCTGATGCCCCCGGCTTTGTTTTTATCACGAAGAACTACCTTAGCTATATGGGTTTTTTTCTGGTTCCATACAAAATGCAGAATCATTTTTTCCAAGTCTTGAAAGTATGATGTTGGTATTTTAATAAGGATGGCATTGACTCAGTAGATTGCATGGGAAGTATAGACATTTTAACAATGTTGATTCTTCCAAGCCATGAGCATGGTATGTCCTGCCATTTGTTAATGTCCTCTGCTATTTCTTTGCTTAGGGTTTCATAATTTTCTTTATAGAGGTCCTTCACCTCTTTTGTGAGGTATATTCCAAAGTTTTCATTTTCTTTGAAGCTATTGTGAAAGGAGTTGTGTCCTTAATTAGCTTTTCATCTTGGCTGCTATTGGCATATACAAATGCTACTGACTTGTAGACATTGATTTTATATCCTGAGACATTACTGTGTTTTTGGATCACTTCCAGGAGTCTTGTGGTTGAGGGTTTGGGGTTCTCTAAGTATAAGATCATATCTTTAGCAAAGTGGGAAAGTTTGACCACCTCTGCTTCCATTTGGATACCCTTTATTTCCTTCTCTTGCCTGATTGTATTGGCTAGAACTTCCAGCACTATGTTGAATAGTAGTGGTAATAGAGGACAGAATTGTCTGGTTCCAGTTCTAAATGGAAAAGCTTTCAGTTTTACACCATTCAGTAAAATATTACCTGTGGATTTGTCATAGATGGCTTCAATTTGTTTAAGAAATGTGCTATCTATGCCTATACTCATCAGTTTTCTAATTAGAAAAGGATGCTGCATTTTATCGAATGCTTTTTCTGCATCTATTGAGAGGATCATATGGTCATTGTTTTTGCTTCTGTTGATAAGGTGAATAACGTTTATGGACTTGCGTATGTTAAACCAGCCTTGCATCCCTGGGATGAAACATACTTGATCATGATGTATGGAATTTTTTGATGAGAAGCTGTAATCTATTGGCTAGGATTTTGTTGAGAATTTTTCCTTCTATATTCATTAGTGAAACTGGTCTGAAGTTCTCCTTTTCCAGGTTTTGTTATCAGGGAGATGTTTGCTTCATAGAACGTGCTGGGGAAGATTCCTTCCTCCTTAATTTTTTGGAATGATTTCTGCAGTATGGGGATAAGCTCTTCTTTGAAGGTTGACATAATTCTGGTGTGAAGCCAACCGGACCAGGGCATTTTTTCATTGGGAGATCTTTTATTGTTTCTTTGATCTCAGTACTTGAAATTGATCTGTTTATGAGCTCTATTTTTTCCTGGCTAAGTCTAGGGAAAGGGTGTGATTCCAAATATAGATCAATTTTTTTATTAAATATTAGCTGTGTACATTAATGCAATCATGGGGTACAATGTGCTCATTTTATATATAATTTGAAATATTTTCACCAAACTGGTTAACATAGCCTTCACAGCATTTTCTTATTGTGTTAAGTCATTTATATTCTAGACTTAGTAAATTTCACATGTATCCTTGTAAGATGCATAGGTGTGGTCCCACCAATTATCCTCTCCCCCCTCCTCTCCCCTCCCTTTCCTCTTTCTCCCTTTTCCCCCTTCTTCTTGGGCTATAATTGGGTTATATTCACATTGTCAATTTTTTATTTTTTTGAGACAGAGTCTCATTTTGTTGCCCTTAATAGAGTGGTATGGTGTCACAGCTCACAGCAACCTCCAACTCTTGGGCTCAGGTCATTCTCTGGCCTCAGCCTCCTGAGTAGCTGGGACCACAGATGCCCGCCACAACGCCTGGCTATTTTTTGTTGCAGTTTGGCTGGGCCAGGTTGGAACCTGCCACCCACAGTATGTGGAGTCAGCGCCCTACCCACTGAGCCACAGGTGCCGCTACACGTTGTCAAACTTCTGGGCATAGAGTTTCTTGTAATATTCAGAGATAATCTCTGGTATTTCTGTGGCTCTGTTATTTCCCTTTTATCATTTCTGATTGAGGTTACTAGAGATTTTGCTTTTCGATTTCTCGTTAGTCTGCTCAAAAGTTTATCTATTTTATTTATTTTCTCAGAATACCAACTCCTTGTTTTATTAATTTTCTGAATGATTCTTTTGTTTTCAATTTCATTAATCTTGATTTAATTTTGGATATTTCTTTTCTTCTGCTAGGCTTAGGCTTAGATTGTTCTTCTTTTACCAATTCCATAAAATGTTTTGTGAGTTTGTTGATGCACTCTCATTTTGTTTTTCCGATGTAGGCATCTAAAGCAATAAATTTTCCTCTTAGGACTACTTTTGCAGAGTAAGTCATTGTATTAATAATAAAAATTATTCTTGGTAGCAATATTAGAAAATACTAAAAACAAGGAATAATTCCATGTTTTATGGAATCACACAAGTACCATGATCTTTTTCAGTTACTCTACTGCAGCTATAAGGTATTCCTGAACTTCACAGGAATTGTTGTGTATACTTTTATAACCATATGTGATATGTATATTATGATACTATCTGTGACTATCCCTTAGCCTAAAATTTTAACTGCTAAAGAAATCAATAAAATATTTCTTATTTATATATTCTAAATGAAGTAAAATTGAGCTTATATTTATCTGAACAACTCACCCATTCACAATGATAAATTTCAAGGGGGAAGTATAATTATTCCCCCAGAACAAGAGGTTCTGATCAGAGGGGAAGAGGTAGTAAGTTTTTTCACCTTAAACTTAGGTAAAATTAATAGTGCTTTTTTTTTTCTTTTGTGAAGTTATGCATGAAAACTTGGGCTAATTTTTCTAACTTTTCCCAGAATATGTTCCCAATTCCAAAACAATGCTACCCACTTTTAATTTTCTTTATAGCAGGGTGGATAATATAGAATATTGTTATTGTCATTCACTACCATCCTTTGTTATAAAGCCTTTACAAAAAAGTAATAAATACAATTATGTGGTAAATTATACAATTACTTGTTTAGAAAATGAGAGTATTAACTGACATTTGTGTTTAGATTTTGGTCAAAAATATCTTCTGTACTTGTTTATTTCTTGTTGTTCTCATTTTCTTTGAATATTGGCTTGATCTCATCAACTCCTCTATGTGTATACAAATAATTCTAATTTTTCCCCATCTTTAAATTGTCTTCAATGAGAGGCTTGGTTCTAGTAAATTAATCCAATATTATTTGTAATTGAAAGTCTTACCTTTATTCTCGATTTTTATTATATTTTATTGGAAATATTTCTTTTATATTTTGTTAGATGATGTTTCTTCCAATCCATTCAAAAGGCATTGAGTTTAACCCATTTACATTTACTATAATTGCTACCAGGACTCATTTGTTTCTTCATATTTAATTGATTGTTCTATTGCATACTTTGTGTACCTTACTTCAATTTTCCTTTTATACCTTCCATATATAAAAGAAACTTCAAGTTTCATCAAGTTTCTTTCTCTTATATGAAAGTTAACATTGTATTTTATTTATTCTTTTGGTTATCAATAAAACAACAAAATGTATCTTCTTTTTTTATCCTACCCATTTCTTATGCTTATTAATATCTATATTCTCTCTCTCCCTCATTCTCTTCTCCTCTATAACCATCATATTTGTATTTTCTACATGTACATTTCCTTTGCATGTAAATTATCATTAGTTGAATATAATGTTCTAGATTCAAAGCCATTTTACTATGACTCTTAAAAAAATGTTACTCTTCTATATTTTGTATACAACATTAATATTGAAGTATGAATAGTTCTCTTTTTTTGTAAATAATCTGCTCTATTAGGAAGACTTAAGAAAGTCTTCTTTGTCTTTGATGTTTTAAAATTCACTCTAATATGTTTGTATTTTTAATTGTCTATAAGTGTCTATGAGACTTCTCAATGTTTATCTTTCTTCAATTTTTAGAAATTCTAGGTCATTATTTCTTCAAATATTTTCTCTTTTCTTTTTTTTTCATATAATTTTCTAGAAAACTTTTACTGTGGAGTTCAACATTGATATATCTCCAAACTTTTGTTTTTCTCTTTTCTTTTTCTCTATCCTTTTCTGTTAACTTTTT
>NW_003852498.1:3648936-3654090 GCF_000181295.1 Otolemur garnettii
AAATATTCCTATAGAATGAAAAGTATATCAGATATTATCAGATTTATGTGTTTACAAATACCTATTTTAGGTATATCCACCCTGAAACTTTTATCTTGATAGTCCCAATGCAATGGCAATATTGTCTATTAACACTGAAGATCATTAACTTAAAGATCTCTTATAAATTACCCCTCTTATGTAGATCTACATGTCCAAAAAATTAAATTTTTCCTCTGACATATGAAAATATTTCCTTTAGCACTCCTCAATATTTTAAAGCCATCTATATAGCCACAAAAAATAGATAAATTCTTCAAAGATTACTGAAACAATTTGGTGAAGAACTCTGGGAAATTACCACAAAAGCTAGGTCATAATAGGAGATTGTTGCAAGTAGAGCAATAGCAGAGGAGGCTTTCAGTGGCCTTTGCAAATAGCAGCTCTGGTTGCAAATGAAAGGCCAGGCTTTAGATATACAGAGGTCAGCCCAGGTGGCAACTGGCACAAAGGGTCAGTTCTAAATAAAATTGCAAAGTAAGTGAAATTCATCTCAATGCATACAGCAGTATCTTTTGCTTTCACTTCTCTCTCCTTGGATTCTTGCTCGGGCATTCAGCCCTTGCAGTTTTGCCCTTATCTTCCAACACAAATTCATTTAACTGTGTGTTCATTCAATGAACCAATGTTAAGGTGGAAGTGCCAGATGCTAGAGTTGCCAAGACACAGAAGGCAGGAGGTATTTCCTTAATAATTCATAGTCTAATGTAGAGAAAAATCCAGTAACATGTAATCCCATTTGATGATTTCAATTTAGATACTATGTATAAACATGATCTAAGAAGCAAGTTACCAATTTCAAAGTTCAGGAAAAGTTTTGAAATGGAAAAGACACTTGAGACAGTTCTAGAAATATTACATATAGGAGATAGGTGTAGGGGGAAGGGCATTCTCTAAGAATCAAATAAATGTGCAGAGGCAGAAAAATGTATAGTGCCCTGATTTACACTGAGGTGTGGGATTACAAGAATAAAAGACAAAATTTTACTTCTGAGTAATAAATCACTAAAACATAAATTTTCATAAGTGACAAATTAGAAATATCCTTTGACTTTGCAGGGAGATATTCCTAGAAAACCAAAGAAACAGTAGTTGTTCTGCATATTCTTAAATTAAATATCTAGTCCTAGGCTTTACAGCTTGACTCTTTATGTATCTGTACACTTATTGATCATCTATCTATCTATCATACAACACACACTTACATGTACATGCACATGCACATTGATACACACACACACACACATACATATAGCAGCCATCATCTGAAACAAATGATGTAGAATATATCATTCTACAATTATGGAGAGTGATCAGAACATTTGCTTGCTGTCATACTTAGAGCCAAATGTCTAATCAGATTGTTTTTCCACCTTGATCCTTAGTGTGATGTTTGAGAGTCAGATAAAGCCCAAGAGGCATAAAGAATGCCGAGAATTGAGTTCTGTGGCTCCTTCCCATTTGGGGCTCTTTTATGTAGCCACACATTCTTAGCACCCTGTTATCCATAAATGTCTTTTTATACTACATCTGTGCTCTTTAAAAATTTTTACCAACTATCATCTGATGTGCAAGTTTATTCTTTATAATAATTGTCCCTCTTTTCATCTGTTAGACATGCAGGGCTTATAGTCACATGTATAATTTTGTAAGTCTTTTTCTTTCAACCTATAGCCATATATTATCATTTCTTTTAAAGACTAAAACCTTTATTATGTGCCTGTTAAAACATCATTATTGGCTGGTTCATTGTAGACCTTAACAAAAACATAGAGGAAAAAGTCCAATTACAAAGGGTTTAGTGTAAAATTAAGTGAATTTTACCAACCTATATGCTAGGGAGAAAAGCTAAAGACAATCCATTTTTCACCTAGAAACTAAATTGATTATGCATCTAAATCAGAATAGTCAGTTCAGAGGTATTACTGGCCAAAGCCACAAGATAATTTTTTTTAAGTCTACTCAGGTCAAAATTGAATTATAATTTCAAAATTACTAAATAAATGAAATCCATTTTAGTAAATCACAAAACTCCAAAATCATCTAAGCCATGGCCTTGGTAGCTAACATTCCAAGTAGCTGAGCTCATAATATTCTTTTCAAGTTAGATCACCTTACAATCCTGATTCACATTATATGATGTTATAATTGCCTTATTTAAAAAGGCTTTACATAGAAGACACATAGAAATTGATTTTGAGGCAGTAAACAAAGGAGTTTCTAGATCTGAAAGAAACATTTAAAATTATAATTTTAAACAAGTAAGCCTCCACCTACTAGAGAATGAGTTAGAATGGAGTAACAGGGGATGAGCTGATGCACAGAATACATTCTGTGAAAGTGAGTTTGCTTTTAAGGGTTAGATATTCCAAGTTAATATTCTACTATTGCACCAGGTGAATGTAGACCTTCTTTGCATTCCCAGCTTTCCAGTGGCCACTGAAGAAGAAATGTCTTTGTGGTCCACACACCTACAGTGAGGGGACAGTGAGCACTAACACTGCTCCAGCCTCTACCGCTTCCTCAGCCTCGCACAGCCCCCTGAATACAGGAAGTACTCTTAGATTCAGATGAAATTTGAAACAGGAAGACATGCCCTATAATGGTCTATATTCAAGAACAAAGGTCATAGTAAAGTGTAGGAGAAATCCAACATTTATAAACTCTGTCCATTATTAACAACAAATGTTTGAGTTTATAACATTTCTAAGCCTCTTCTTCCTGATCAAATATCTTGTTTATGATATAGTGAACTGGCTTTTCTATTAGTCTAATTATTTATCGAATTCACAAGTTGAGGCTCTTTCTCTGGCTGTAACAATTTTTAGATGATTCTATGATATTACTTAGAGGGAGATGAGACTTTTCATGTGAATTATGACCCTCAAGGTTTTCCGGTATCATAGGAATCTGGTATCTAGGACATCAACCAAAATAATCTGTCCTTTTTTTGAACTACCCTAACAGTTAGTTAGCTATAAATCAACAGGTTTCTTGAGGGTAGGACAGTAGATCCCTAACACTTAACCTGAAGTCTGAAAGAATAAGTATTTCATATATGTCCTATACAATAAATAGATCTATGAAGTATTATACTTATCTATGGTTGTGCCATTTCTGGGACTAGATTAAGTTTTCTAATTATACTTATTATTTCTTCTTATTAAAAATGTATGACACCTTTAAAATGGAAATTATGACAATATAGAAAACCACAAAGAAATAATTGCCTATAGTTATTACCTAATTTATAAACATATACTGTATACTCTCAAAATTAGAAAGTACCAATGAATTTCTAACCAAGCTCATGGAAGAGCAGTTTTATATTCTACTAGTTGGACAAGCTAGTGTACATATCTAGGAAAAGAAGGAAAAAGCTAGTGTACATATCTGAAAGGAAAAAGAGATGTAAGATACTATTTCTACATTATCCAGTTAAAGAAAAGAATTGAGGCAATAATTTAAGGTAAAAAAGAATGCTATCTTTAGGCCTCAAACAGCTGAATCTTGTAAAACAAATTCAAATTTATTATATATACACATATATTGGTCTATCAGTCAGAAAATAAAGCACTATTAAAATCAAAAACATTTCAAAATAGTAAAATTTTAATAATTTTTTGTGTTGGTTAACATGGTATAACATGACACAACTAATTACGTTCATAAATTACTTTTACATTTATCTGATGGAGGTTATCTATTAGCGCTAATGAAAGTTCAATTTTTTGTGAATTATTGAATAAGTATAACTGATAGCCAAACCTCCACACTACTGGGAACAGGGATGTAGCTGAAGGAAAAGGTCTAATTGAAAACATTAAGAAAAAAATTCATAAAGGTAGAATAGGAAACAAACAAGGAAGGGTAATATACTGAGTAGGAGCGTGAGTGGAGGATAAATAGAGAGAATAAGGAGGAGACATTGGCCTTGAGAAATAAGTCATGATTTATTTTGTGTGGTCCTTTCAATGAAGCTAAAATAAATACCATTTATTGTTAGTGTTCTTATGTGGAACGAAGAAAAAAATTAAAAATTGATTGACATTTGTGTACAAAATAATATTATAAAATAAAATCCTTAGTGTCATCCTAAGCCCTTTGTTACCTCAATTTGCCTGAGATCTAAAATTCAGATATAAAGAATTCGTGACAAAAATTTTCCTTTGGAAAAATATCACCAAAAAAAAAAAAAAATCTGTGCTAAGGTAATTCTTTGCTATAGATTTTGTTGACATTTCCCTATGATTAATACAAGTTACTCAAACTGTCTTAATTTTTTTTTATTTCTATATCAAAATTTACTTTCAACTTTCAGGAAGTAAATTTGTTTTGATGATTTTATTATTGTTGATGCAGTGTTCAGTTAGAAAATTCATTTTGTATGGGCCCTTGATTTTTTCATTTTAACAAATATTTCACATTTCAGCAATTATGGCAAACCCTTGCTAGATAGTATCAATCCTGCTTCTGCCTCTTACTGCAAAGGAAGACTCCATTTCCCAGCCTCTCTAGCAATCAGTGTAGGGTCACATTCCTGGGTTCTATCAAAGAATGAGAACAAAAGCAACCACACCTCTTTCAGGACTGGCCAAGAGTCCCACTTACTCACTTTTACTTGTTGCTGGCTAAAAGCAAAGAAACCTATAAAGAAGTTTGAAGAAGGCCATGAAGACAGCAGTGTCATGAGATGAAAAATGTTAGACTCTTTCCAATCATTGTGCGATGGCCACACATTAAATATCTAAACTGGTATGATTCAGAAATGAACACTTATCTGCTAAGTTACTATAATTTAGCAAATTTTATGAAGTTCAAAAATAAAACAAATAATAATAAATGGTTTATTAACTGAACTGGCTTGTAATCAAACATGGACTGTCAACTCCACATATTTACTTCTTTTGGATATCAATACTTTAAACTCTGTCAGGATTAAGTGTTCTGAAATACATTGCTTCATTTGGTTCATAGCTAAGTTACAACAGCGCCCGTTGATTACTCATAAAAGCCACCATCTTTACAGAGCAGAGAGAACTATTTTCCCTTTGGGTCAGATGGTCAATTATTCTGCATAAGAACTATAGACATTGGCTCGGCGCCTGTAGCTCA
>NW_003852498.1:3654315-3676542 GCF_000181295.1 Otolemur garnettii
AACTATAGACATTTTGGAATTGTAATAGAATAGACCTTGAAGACTACCACAACCATCACATTTTTTTCAGATGAACCAACTATGTTTTCAGAGAGGTTAAAGAATTTGAAAAAGGACCCAGAGCCAGTTAATAAAATAACTGGAACATATTAAAAATAAGCATAAAGAGAGTAAAAAATGAATTAAACCAAGGCCAAGGAGGATTGTGACAAGCCAAAGTTATAAGTGCTATATCCCACCAATTATAACCAATACCCAGAGATAAATGGGAGTCTACCAGAAGAAGATGCTTAAAGGATAGATTTGCTAGAGCTTCCTGGGATATGGATGTTTTCTTGATCTATTCCAGTACTGATTTCATTAATAAGACCTCTTTGTCTTATTAACTTATATGGCAGCCCTCTTTCTCTTACAACAGTGTAAATGTGTAGTTATGTGTTTATAACTGAAGAGAAATCTTATACGAACGAGAAATAAATATATCCTCCAGGCACAACTACAACAGGGACCTTATCTAATAAATACAAACACTGTAACCTAATGGTTTGTACTCTCATATCAATCTGAACCTCACTCCATTATTTTTAAAAACATAAAATTCTATATGAATAAATCATGAAATTATCAAATTAACAATTTAAAATTATTAATTTAGGGTATCAAAATATGAATAAAATTGAAGTTCATACAAATTGAGAGTTAATATGTACCAAATTTATATCGTGAAAGGGTTAATGATTTTACTGTATAAAAAGCACACACATACTGGTAAGAGAAACGCTAATGCTTTAATGGGATAATATACAAGAAAATGGACTAACAGTTTCCAAAAGAAAGAAATAGAAAAAGCTGATTAGCATAGAAAATATGTTTAACTTCAATAATATTCAAGAAAATGAGAAATGTCAATTATAAAATATTTTCGCTTATCAAATTAGCAAACTCTTATAGAATATTAATATGCTGATTGTGGTTTAATGAAAAGTATATTACTGCACTGCCTATGTGTTTATAAATTGACAAACTTATTCTAGAAAGTAGTTAGGCAATACATATCTATAGTCTTCAAAATGCTTATTCACATTGGGCCATTAATCCTCTTTTTATAATATAACCTTAGCGATCAGTAATGTAAACATATTTATACTAATACTTTGTGTTAGTATTTGTTACAGTAATTGTTTAATAGACTATCTTCCCCACTTGCTCACTTTGATACCTCCAAGTCCCAGCCTACAGTACCTGGCACACAAAAGCCTACCATTTAATAAAAATTTGTTGAATGAGCAAAAAAAAAAGGAAGTAGGGAAGACATTGGTATTATTTAAGACATTGGTATTATTTAAAAAAAAAGATTATAAGAAAAAATTCTTTGAATATTAGGTAAATTAAAGGGCACATGTATAATTGGATAAATATGTTAACATTAAAATTATATTTTATGACATTCATGGTAAAAGGAATTGTTTAAAAGTAAAGAAGTGGAATATAGCATTCTATAGACACTGTGCTCATGACTATGCTAGTGTACTAAAAAACTCATGAAGACTAAAAGAAATATATTAATACATATATATTGGCTAAATATTACATATACATTGAGCATTCTTAATAAAAAAAAATCTAAAATGCTCTAAAATCTGAAACCTTCTGGGCACCAACATGACACCACAAGTGAAAAATTGTAGACCTGCCCCTATGTAATGGTTTCAGTCAAAATACAGGTGCATAACACAGTTTATTCAGTTTTCCCAAGGGACCAAAAACCCTCCCAGACCCCTTCAGCTGCATTATATCTTTCCTGCACGTGTCCAGATTCCCCCCACAAGCACACACACAAAGGGCCGGTCCACATGTGCAGGCCTGGATGCGCCGTGGCAGGTTCCCCACCATGCCCCATGTGGAGCCAAGACCTATGTGTATGCCTCACACTGGTACTTCCCCTTATTATCTGCTCTGTGGCATAAAAGACCTGCAGTAACAAGAGTAACTGTGATGAAAGAAAGTGGAAACATTATTTGTGTTTGCTTTTTCTTGTAAAAAATGTTTTTTACTTTTTAATTATTATGGGCACATAATAGATGTATAGCTGTATGGGGTATGTTTGATATTTCGATATAGGCATATAGTATAAATTAATGAAATTGGGTCATTGAGAAATCCTTCACAAAGAAATGTGCCAGTGACACTCTAATTCTACTCTTTTAGCTATTTTAAAGTATACCCTAACTTGCTGTCGACTACAGTCACTTTGTTGTGCTATCAAACCTTGTTCATGCTATCTAACTACATACATCTTTGCATCCAGTCACCATCCCCACCTTATATGTCCCTTCCCTGCTATCCTTCCCAGACTCTGGTAACTCTCATTCTAGTCTGTCTCCATGAGATCAACTGTTTTTAATATTGAGCTCCCACACATGAGAAAGAACACGGAAAGATTTGTCTTTCTGTGTTTAGCTTATTTCATTTAATATAATGTTTTCCAGGTCTATCCATATTATTGCAAATGGCAGGATTTCATTCTTTTTGTGGCTATGTAACATTCCATTATGTACATGTACCACAATTTCTTTATCTATCTGTTGATGGACACTTAGGTGACTCCATATCTTAGTTATTGTGAATAGTGGTGCAGTAAACACGGGAGTGCAGGTATCTTTTTGACATACTGAAAATACTGAATTTCCCATACTTTAGCTGTATCCCCAGTCGGGGGCTGCTGGATCATATGGCAGTACTATTTTCAATCTTTAAAGGAAACTCCACACTGTTTTCCACAGTGGTTTCACTAATTTACCTTCCCACCACAAATATGAGATTTCCTCTTCCTCCAAGATGGAGATGATGATGTCTCATTGTAGTTGTGATTAACATTCCTCTGACAACTAATGATGTTGAGCATTATTTCGTGTATCTGTTGGCCATTTCAATGTCTTCTTTTGAGAAATATCTATCCTGATCCTTTGCCTACTTTTAATCAGATTATTTGACTTTTCCCTATCAAGTTGTTGGAGCTCCTTATATATTTGAGTATGAATTGTTTCTCAGAAGTTTAGTTTGCAAATATTTTCTCCCATTCTGTGGGTTATTTCTTCACTTTGTTGACTGTTTCCTTTGCTGTGCAGAAGACTTTTGGCTTGATGTGATCTTATTTGTCCAATTTGCAGCTTTGGTTGCCTGTGCTTCGAGGGTATTGTGTTGCTCAAGAAGTCCTTGCCCAGACCAATGGCCTACAGCATTACCCTAATGTTTTAACACATTCATAGTTTCCAGTTTAGATTTAAGTCTTTAAGCCATTTGAGTTGATTTTTATATATGGTGAGAGATATGCTGTTTTATTCCTCTGCATATGGATATCCAGATTTCCCAGCACCACTTATTGAACAGAAGATTCCTTTCCTGCTGTATATTCTCAGCACCTCAGTTGAAGATAAGTTCACATAGATGGGTGGATCTATATCTGGGTTCTTCATTCTTTCCACTTGTCTATGTGTCTGTTTTTATGCCATTACCATGATATTTTGGTAACTACAACTTTGTGGTGTAACTTGAAGTCAGGTAATATGATCCCTTCAGTTTTTGTTCTTTTTGCTATGTCTGCGTTGGCTATTCTATTGGTCTTTTGTGGTTTCATATAAATTTGAGGATTATTTTTTCTATTTCTGTGAAGAATGGCATAGGTATTTTGATGAGGATTGCATTGAATCTGTTGATTGCTTTGCATAGTACAGACATTTTAACAACACTGATCCTTCCAAACCGTGAATATGAAATATCTTTCCATTTTTGTGTATTCTCTTCAATTTCTGCTATCAAGGTTTATAGCTTAAATCATGGAGCTATTTCACTTCTTTGGTTAAGTTCATTCCTAGGTATTTTATTTTATTTTGTAGATGTTGTAATTGGGATTAATTTCTTGGTTTACTATTGTTTACTATTATCATATGGAAATGCTAATGATTTTCTATGTTGATTTTGTATCCAGCAACTTTACTGAATTTGCTTATCAGTTCCAATCATTTTTGGATAGAGTTTTTAGGTTTTTCTAGATATAAGATCATAATATCTGCAAACAAAAATAATTTGGCTTTTTCCTTTCCAATTTGGATGCCCTTGATATTTTTCTCTTGACTTGGTTACTCTAGCTAGAACTTCTGGTACTAGGTAGGATAACAGTGGTGAAAGTGGACTTTCTTGCCTCGTTTCACATCTTAGAGAAAAGATTTTCAGTTTCTCCCCACTTATTATGATACTACCTGAAGGTCTGTCACATACGGCTTTTATCATGTTGGGGTAAGTTCCTTCTACACCCAGTTTTTTGAGAGTATTGATCATTGAGAGATATTGAATTCCATCAAATGCTTTTTCTGCTCAATTGAAATGATCATATGGTTTTTGTCCTTTATTATGTTGACATGATGCATCATATTGGTTGACTTGTGTATGTTAAACCGTCCTTATATGCCTGGGATGAATCTCACTTGATCCTGATGAATAATCTTTTTACTATTGTTGAATTTGGTTTAATACTTTGTGGAGGATTTCTGCATCTATGTTTATTGGACATATTGACCTATAGTTTCCTTTTTTGATTGTGTCTTATCTGATTTTTGTTGGTATCAGAGCGATACAGGCCTCATAGAATTTGGGAATGTTCCTACGTCCTCAATTTTTTAAAAGTTTAAGTAAGATTGGTATTAATTCATTTTTGAATGCTTAGAAGTGAGTAGTGAAGCCATTAGGTCCTCATTTTTTCTTTGATGGGTGACTTTTTATTACTACTTTTATCTTTTTACTTGTCATAGGTTTGTGCAGATTTTGGGTTTCTTCCTGGTTCAATCTTGGTGGGCTAGGACTTTATTTCTACTAGGTTTTCTATGTTATTACTATATAGTTGCTCATAGTAGTCTCTAATGATCTTTTGGGTTTCTGGAGTATCAATTGTAATGTCTCTGATCTTACTTATTTGGGTCTTCTATTTTTCCTAGTTCACCTGGCTATAGATGTGTTTATTTTATTGATCTTTAAAAAAAAAACTGATCTTTTTGGTTTCAGTTTTATTTATTTCTGCTCTGGCCTTTATTCATTCTTTAGTTCTACTAATTTTGAGTTTGCTTGGCTCTTTTTTCCTATTTTCTGAGATGCATTGTTAGGTTGCTCATCTGGAGCTTTTCTACTTTTTTGGATGTAGGCACTTACTGCTATAAACTTTCCTTTTATTATTGCTTTTACTATATCCCATAGGTTTTGCTATAGTGTATTTTCATATTCATTTTTTTAGGAATTTTCAATTTTTAGGAAATTTTTAGGAATTCAATTTTAGGAATATTCAATTTTTTCATTGACCCACTGTCTATTCAGGAGTATGTTGTTTAATTTCTACATGTTTGTATAGTTTCTGATGTTTCCTTTGCTACTATTTCTAGTCTTATTCCACAGTGGTCAGAGAAAGTACTTGGCATGATGTCAATTTGTTTTGAATTTGTTAAGACTTGTTTTGTGTCCTAACATAATCTATCCTTGAGAATGATCCATGAGCTGAGGAGAAGAACACGAAGTCTGCAGCTGTTGGATGTTCTTTAAGTATCTACTAGGTTCATTTTGTCTACAGTACAGATTAAGTCCAATGTTTCTTTGTTGATTTTCTGTCTGGACGATCTGTCTAATGCTTTTTGTAGGACACAAAATAAGTCTTAAAAAACAAATTGAAATCATGCCAAGTACTTTATCTGACCACTGTGGAATAAGACTTAAAATCAGTAGCAAGGGAAACATCAGAAACTATACAAACATGTAGAAATTAATTGCTTAACATGTGGTGTTGAAGTCTCCAATGATTATTGTGTTGGGGTCTCTCTCTTTAACTCTGATAATATTTGCTTTACATATGTGAGTTACAGGTGCATATTTATGTAGAATTATTATATCCTCCTGCTGAATTGATACCTTTATCATTATATAATGACCATCTTTATCACTTTCCAGTTTCTGTCATGATGTCTATTTTATCTGACAGAAATATAGTAATTTCTGCTCTTTATTGGTTTCTATTTGCATGGAATATAATTTTTCATCCCTTTATTTTAGGCTACATGTGTCTTCATAAGTGAAATGGTTTCTTGCAGACAACATATAGTTAGCTCTTTTTTAAAAAAAAGAATCTACTCAGGCACTTACATTACTTGATTGGAAAGATTTGTCCCTTCACATTCAATGTTATTATTGATAGATAAGGACTTATTACTACCAAGTTGTTATTTGATTTCTGGTTGTTTTATATGCCTCTCTTACTTCCTTTCTGTCTTCCTTTATTAAAAGTGATTTTCTCTGGTAGTGTACTTTCATTACTTGCTTTTTGTTTTGGGGGTATCTGTCATAGGTTTTTTGATTTGAGGTTACTGTGAGGCTTTCAAAAAAACATTTTATAACCAATTATAAAAACTCTTATAACAACAAAAACAAATAAGCAAAGAGAAACCTAAAGAATCCCTACACTTTACCTCCCCACTTTTTAACTTTTTGTTATTTCTATACATATCTTTTTATACTATCTACCCACAGGTTTTTCTTTTAGTCTTCTACCCAATACTTAAATGGTTTATACACCACAATGACAGCAATGAAGTATTACGTATCTGTTGTTACTGTTACCAGTGAGTTGTGTACCTGCAGAAGATTTCTTAATATTCATTAGTATCCTTCTGTTTCTGATTGAATCACTCACTTTAGCATTTCTTGTAGGATGTAGTGTTGATGAAATCCCTCAGCATTTGTTTGTCTGGGAAAGTCTTTATCCTTCATGCTTGAGGAATACTTTTGCAGGATATAATATTCTAGGGTTAAGATTCTTTCTTAACACTTCCTTCAGCACTTTCAATATGTCATAGCACTCTCTCCTGGCCTGTGAGGTTTCGACTGAGAAGTCTGCTCCTGGACATATTAGAGCTCCATGTTATTTTTTCTCTCACTTCCCTTATGACATTTTCTTTATCAGTGACCTTTGGGAGTTTGATTATTAAATGCCTTGAGGTAGCCTTTTGTGAGTAAAATCTACTCAGTTCTGTGACCTTCTTGTACCCAAATGTTGATACTTTTATCTAGCTTTGGAAAGTTCCCTGTTATTATTTCTTTAAATAAACTTTCTACTCCATTCTTTCTCTGTCCTGCTCTTTAAGGCCCTAGGTTTGCTCTTTAGAGACTGTATTCTAGATCTTATTGGATTGCTTCTTTTTTATTTTTCTTTTCTGATTATATTTTCAAATAGCCTATATTCAAGCTCATTAATTATTTCTTCTTCTTGGTCAACTCTGTGGTTGAAAGACCCTGATGCATTTCTCAGTTGGCCAATTGAATTCTTAAGCTCTAAAATTTTCTGCCATTTTTGTTACTTGAATCTCTTTGTTGAATCTCTCTGATAGGATTCTGAATTCCTTTTCTGTGTTGACTTGAATTTCACTGAGTTTCTGACAGCTATTTTTAATCTTTTCTATGAAAGGCCACTGCTCTTCTTCATTCCAGGATTGGTCAATGATACCCTATTTAGTTTATTTGGTGAAGACAAGTCTTCTTGGATGTATTTGATGCTTGTGGATGTCCACCAATGTTTAGGCATTGAGAATTATTTATTCTAATACTCATAGTCTGGGCTTATTTGAACTTGTCCTTCTTGAGAAGGCTTTCCAGATACTTAAAGAGAATTTAGTGTTGTGGTCTAAGTCTCTGGTCACTGCACCTATATCAGCACTGGGTATGCCCTAGGCCCAGTAATGCTGTGACTCTTGAAGACTCCTAGGGCTTGCATAAGATACCAGAGAATTCCCCAGATCACCAGGCAAAATTTCTCACTCTCTTTCCTCGCTCTCCATGCTGGGTTTCTGGAATTGAAGGAGGAGTAACAGGGGCACTCCTTCATAACCACTAGTGCCAGGTCACATCTGAAACCGGTCCAGGCTCACTCAAAGCCCATGATAACTGCTGCCTGGCTACCTTTTATGTTTATTCAAAGCCTAAGGACTTTTTTGGTTAGCAGGTCATGAATTCTGCCATGTTTTGGTCCTTCCATTCAAGACAGCATGTTTTCTTCTGGCCCAGGTGGGTCCAAAAATGGCTTCCAGGAACTAAGGCCTGGACTCAGGAGCTTTAGGAATTTGCTTGATGCTTTATTTATTATGGCTTAGCTGGTACCCATGTTGCAAAACAAGTCTTCTGTATTCTACCATTTCCTTTCCTCAAAAGGAAGAAAACTTTCCCAGAGCTGCACTATAGTTGGGAGAAAGATGACAACGTCATTGGCTTGGCTATCACTGCTGGTTTCTCACTGGGTCATTTGCACTCCATGCCCACTGTCTGTGAGTCGGCACAGGGGCAAGAATTGCATGAGGACTGCAGCCCTTGTGGCCAGACTGCTTTGAGAATTTAGTTTTGTATCTTTCTACCCATTGGTAGTCTTTGGGGCAGAGGATTTCCCTCAGGCTGTGCTGGTCAAATATTTCCTTCATGGGCACTGGTACAATTCTGCCCTGGTCTGTGTTCCCCCATACAGGGTGACTGTGAGTTTTAATTCAAAGCCCCATAATCACTTCACTGTCCTGCCCCTGGGACACAGATTCTCTCTCCACTTGGTACAGTGGTACAGCTCTGCCAGGGGGTGAAATGAGGGTGACATAGACAAAATGAGATCGTCTTTTCTTCCCTCTTTCCTTGGGATAATGTTAAAGCCAAGTAGTGTGATTGCTCACCTCATTTTTGGTTCTTCTGAAGGTGCTTGCATGTATGGATAGTTATTGACTTAGGTGTTCAGTAAATAAAAGGGAGAATCACTAGAGGTTTCTATTTTGCCATCTTGCTTCACCTTTTATACATTTATGTTTATCTGTGCACAGAATTTCAAGCTGTTGGAGAAACTGGACAGGGATGTAAGTGTGAAACATCTTACAGAGGACTATTGTGTTGCAATGGCCATCAGATACAACCTGAACAGACAGAAGCATAAACTGTTGAAGTTCTGTGCTGAATGTGAGGAACACAAGTTAGTGAAAAACAAAGAAACACTGAATAAAACTAATGTAATTTAAGGGTGGTTTTTTTCCACAACTACAGAAAAATGACAATTATTTTATCAATATGCTAAACAAACAAATACTATTATTCATTGTAGGTGATATTGTCATCATGCCACTTCTATACCCCCCATTTTACCTGCCTGCCCCATAAATTTGACTCTTCAGGTTGATGCTTGATTATCTTTGCATTGCTTACCACACAGATTTCTTGCTTTCCTATAACATTTCAGCAATGGTGAGCTACATTCTTGGAAATAGTAAACGTTATTATTTTAAAACAAAGTTAAAAGCCTAAAAGTTTTTTCTCAGGGCCACCATAACCTCTATCCTATTGTTTCTCTTTTCTGGGTTCCCTCCATTCTATTCTACTTCTATACCTTCTATTTATTACCTAGCTGGAAAGAAATTGAACTGATGTCCCTGAGATCTTAGGCTTGGAAGAAAACCAGTTCTCCATCGCATATTTCCTTACTAGGATGAGAGACCAGAATATATGTGGATCTATGTGCTCCTGTTGTCCCCCACTCACCAAGTCACAGAACACTAATCCCTTATCCTTAATCCCTCAACCATAGTTAACTATATCACAAATGGTTGCCATTGATCAAAATAAAGGTACTGTAAGGAGAGATGACAGCTAAAGGAGGCTTGCCCATGGAGCCAAGGAGCAGAAAGGGGGGCACCCTCCCAGCAGTCATATAATCCAGAGCTGCTTTTCAGGCAGAATGGTTAAGTGTCACTGCCAGAATATCTCATATACATGGATAATGACCAGATGTGATTGGATCAGCATCAGTGCAACTTCTCTTACTAGGGAAATAATTCCTTGGCAAGGTTCTGGTAGAGTAGGTTGGAGGTGTTATGTTTTATATAAATCATGGTTCATGAGTATCTTCAGCATAAAACCCCTACTTAGTCAAAGCTTAAGTAACCCATGTATCAGCATATTCTGCACCCAATGCAGTATCTCTCAGATGTTGTTATGATTCCTCGAGCGTGAGAAGAATTATTTCCCCTAGGTTGAGTTCTGGGAGGGTGAAGTATATAGCCATTGATTTACTATAGCTTCTATCAGAAAATTGGGCTTTTAGTAGATTATATTCAAATAGTCACTGCCTGCTGAAAATTTAATAGTCAAGCCATTGAATCCTCTATGGTCAAGGCCTTAGAATAATGAGTGGTGGCCTTGTAGAGATGCAAGCCACTTCATCAACAAATAAAGCCCTAGAAAGACAAACTGGGATGGCAGGTACCTTGACATTCTGTTTTGATGGTGATTTCATTAAATTTTAGAAAATGCATACTTGACTTAAGCTTTAGTTGCTGAGAGTTCAATGGAAAAGTCAGGTACACTATATTTGCTTAGCCCTAAAAGAGTATGTTTGGTGAAATGTCTGATTTCTGTAACAATTACCACTATACATGCATATACTGAGATTTGAAAGTGGTTAGCTAAATTTATAGATTAATTAATGATAAATATGCCAGAGAAATCAGGAACTTAGCTAGGCATTCACTCTTCAAATCATTTTTTTTCATAACAGGTCACTTGTTGAAACTCCTGCAAATGCATTTTTTTGAGTTCTCATTGAAAATAATTTTGTGTGTTTTCTAATTTCTTTTGCTCACAAGTCAGCTAAGATGTACCATGCTAAAGAAATACAATATACAGGGTAGACTACCTGAGTAATCACCTATTCTTGAAAGAGGAGAGAATTTCTAAATACAAGTCAGACCAGTGAATCTTTCAACAAAGATTCTATCTTTCAACAAATCTATCATTATTAGATTATAAATATGCATGAAAATATAGGCAGCCAAAGAATGTTCATAGTTACTAATATGCTATGACATGGCTATAATTTTCCTATTCTTTAGAGACAGTCAGGGCTAGCAATAAAGTATAAACTGTGAGTTGCCTGTTTTATATGCTGTACAAAGAAAAATAGAAACAAAAACAATCTCATTGAATCAGGATCAAAAGCATATATCAAGGGTATTTAGTCCTTAGAAATGGGCTAGTTCCCAAAAATATTTTTAAAAACTTAAACAAAGCAATTTTAATTATTCATTTGAATGAAGAGGAATGAACACATAAAATGAATTTTAATGTTTAGTAGATATCATAATTATATGTCTGTTGTATTGACTTCTGCATACCCGTTATGAATGCAGATCAAAATATGTAGGTTTTTTTCTGCTAAATAATGTTGATTACATCATTATTGGCATTTTTAAATGTCTATTTCACTTTCATATGGAACATCAATGTAATTTTTCTCTTTTTTCTATCCTAAAAACAATGTATGCAAGTGAAATGACTTAAAAAAATAAATATATATATATATATATTGGGTACAGATTTTTTTTTATCACTATCCATTCTAATTTTTACATTATGGTCTTTTACAAAGAAAAAATTCTTGATTTATATAAAAGTTCAAAGATGTAAATACTCTTTTATCAAATCCCTCTTTTTCTCCCCTCTCTCCCTCTGAAATAATCAGAAAGCTTATCACTTGTCAGAATAACTACAAAAGGTTAGGAGAGGATAGCATTGAAAAATGGTATACATTCATTTTTCTAGACTAAAAACTTACTTAAATGCTTGGCCATTATTTCGTATTGACTTATTTTCATATAAAAGGACCTCTATCTATAGTTGGAAAATTGTGTAAATACATCAAATACTGCTATTGCTCCTATTACCAACAGCTAACTTTTAAGGACTCAGCATAGGTCAGTATATGTAAGTAGACTAAGTACTAGACAGATTACTTAGAAGTTTCTAAACCAAACATACTATCAGGGTCGGGGGAAATGTTATATATAATTTATATATAACAATATTTCAATTTATAAATTTATACCATCAAAAGGACTCTCAGTTCACACTTTAGACCACTGCGCTATCATGTTGTACATAAAATATGCTGTAGAAACAATACTTAAAAAGCATTCACCTTAAGAAGACGCCACAGTGCAAGTATTCTTGGCCATGAAGAATTTAATGGTAAAACTTAGAATCATAGAACCTTAGACTATAATGAGATATTCCAGCAGTGTTTTTCAACTTTTTTTAAATCTCATAGTAAACTTGAACCTATAGTTAAACTTCTACAGCACACTTAAATTATGTTGATCAAAAAGAAAAAAGAAAAAGGGTTAGTCTGGACCTGGTAGATTACACCTGTAATCCTAGCACACTGGGAGGCTGAGACATGTGGATTGCCTAAGCTCATAGGTTCAAGACCAACCTGAGCAAAATGCAACCCCATCTCTAAAAATAGCTGAGTGTTGTGGGTGCCTACTCTTAGCTACTCAGGAGGCTGAGGCAAGAGAATCTCTTAAGCCTAAGAGTTTGAGGTTGCTGTGAGCTATGATGCCATGACACTCTACTGAGGGCAACAAAGTGAGACTCTGTCTCAAGAAAAGAGGGGGGGGGTGTAAGAAAAAAAACCAATATACTTACTATGCTTTGAACTTCTTTTGAAAATAATTAATGAATGATCTTTAAAATTTTTATGGCACATCTAAGATCCTTTCATAGCACACCAGTTGAAAATCACTGCTAAAGTAGAATCTAGGTCTACCAAGTTTTTACTGACTCTTATTGTGAACCCAACATTCTCTAAGCATTGTGGATATAGATATGATTAAAATAAAGTCCTAATCCCATAAATATAAAATTTAAGTTAGTAAACAAACAAATAAGCAGAATGAATATTTTCAGAGAATGAAAAGGGATATGAGAAAAATAAGGAGATATTATCGCAACAGGATAGAGTTTCTTTGGAGTAGCTATGGGAGGCCTCTCTAGAAGGAGGCATTTGGTAGATGCTGAATGACTAACTGGAGTCAGCAGCAGGCGCCTGTGGGGACCATCAGGGCAACAGCAAATACTCACGTCTGAAGTTGGGAAGAAGTTTAACCTGTTTCTGAAAAGAAAAAAAAAAAATGGCCAGTGCGGCTGGAACACAGGAAACAACAGGGAAAAGGACAAAGACAGAGGAGGCAGAGTGGATCATTTAGGCCTCAGAGGCAGTGGACAGAAATTTCAGTTTTACACTTTCAGACCAAAGTGAGAATAGGAAGAGTATGCTAGAACTGAGGCAATGAAGGCACAATCTGATTAGACTTAAAAATATCTTTCTCTGCCTGCTCCTTACAGAATGGATTGGAGAGGCAGGAAGGGTGGAAGTAGAGAGACTGGATAGAAGATTATTGGAGTAGCTGGGATGAGTGATGGTGGTGTCTTGAATTAGAGTTTGTAGGAAGAGAAATGGAAAGATTAATACGTTAATAATAATTTATCTACAATTAATAAGATTAATATGTTGTAGAAGTAAAGTCAACAAGGTTTCTTCACTATATAGACTTGCAATAATCTTCACATAGTCTTTAACCTCTGGCTTTGGCTGGTCCTTTCAGGAAATGTAGAATAGATTTAATCCCTGTGAGGTGTTGAAAAGCAGGACATATGACCTCACTTAAATATCTTTATTTCCAGGTTAAAGAGCCTTACTTTCCCCTAATAGTTTTGTAATATTTTTTCTAACATTCCTGAATATCCTGGATATCTTTCACTGATTACCCTCTTTTTAGCAACATTGCTTTTTAAAAGTGGTGCCTAAGGGCCAGGCATGATGGCACATGCCTATAATCCAGCACTTTGGAAGGTCAGGGTGGCAGGATCGCCTGAGGCCAGGAGTTCAAGACCAGCCTGAGTGACATGGTAGACCCTGTATCTACAAATAAGGAAAATCAGCTGGATATGGTAGTGCGTGCCTGTAGTCCCATGTATAAGGGAGGCTGAGGCAGGAAGATGGCTGGAGCCCAAGAGTTGGAGGTTCTAGCAAACTATGATTACATCACTGCACTCCAGTTCTTTTTTGTTAACAAAGCAAGACGCTATCTAAAAAAGAAGGAAGGGAGGGAGGGAGGGAAAGGAAGAAAGAAAGAAAGAAAAGAAAATGTCCAGAACCGAATGAATCATTTCAGGTATTTCCTGGGAGTTTTAGAGTACAGTGAGGCTATTTCCTCCTTAAGTATATATCAGTTCTTCTAACACAGCCTAAAGCACATGAATTGCATGTTTAGCAAAAAAAGGACATGGGAAGACATGGTTTGAAAGATCAGAACTAGGATTATCACCTGTCTGTGATAATGAAAGGAAAACTATGATTTCCTTAGGTACAAGGTAGAAAAGCTAAGGAGATGATGGTTTTATTGGCAGATGACTACTTAAGAAAAGGTGCTAACTTGATAATTAAATAAAGATATTGCTAAAAAGATCTGCTGAGATTAGGGGTGGAGTAAGGATAACAGATGGCAAAGCTGGACGGGAGAGAAAGAGAGATTAAGCCAGGTTAATAATGAGAGGATATTCTGCAGTTTTCTTTTCAAGGAATAGGGTGAATGAAGTGGAAAATTCAGGTGAACAGAAAACAATTATCTCAAGTTGAAAACAATGGTAAACATGGTTTTTGGAGTAAAATTCTCTGGGCTCTTTAAGGACCTTAATTGGTTTGACTGCTTGTTTTGCATCCATCACAAATAATACTTCGTGAACCAAATTTTAATCAATCACTACAAAAGAGATGTCTTAAGCATGTTTTAGCTAATTTGTTCCCTTATCAGTTATTTCGGTTCCATGGTTCCACAGGACGCACAATAAGTCTATTAACTCTGCGGCAGTCTAAGGATGTGAGAATTTGTGGCATATTAAAACTGTCTCCTAAATGCCAGATCTGATTTTCCATCTTCGTTATATTTCGTTTTTATTACTCCATGCAGAATATTACCCTATTCTGCCAATGAGTGTCTGAAATTAGGGGAAGACCACGAGATGGCGGAGAGGGACATTTTGAGAGGAAATTAACTTAATCCTGAACAGGAAATGTGCCATAGTCAGTGAATGAAAATATATCATTCCGTTTATCCTTCTCATTCAGGAAAGGGGACATTATACACACGGTATTCTTATCAAGAATGAAGAAGAGAAATCAAAATAAAATTATAGTAGTTAATATCCAACTCTCATAATTTGTGCTGAAAATATTGAAATGGGATAGAAATAAACAGGAAAGCCCAAAACAGGGCTTCCAAAATATTTATTCTTGAGACAAAATAAATTTTTAATGTTCATAATCTACAATATAGCAGAAAACCATCCAGAAACCAAAAGAAATACACCTTTAACAGGAATCAAAACAACAGGATCTCATTTTTATGCTCTCTAGGACTGGTAAAAATTCTAAAGAAATTAAAGCATTTCATTTTTTCAGCTTTATGAATGTTTAAATAAAAAGGAATAATTTATAAGGGCTAATATCTATTAAAAGCATACTACATGCTAACATTTATATTGAGTGGATTACTGTCATGCTTTAGAAACTACTATAATTCATCATGGCCAACAGATATAAACAGACAATATTTCCGAACTATTCAATCACAAAATTGCTTAATAGGATGCCAAAGCACCACACTCTATTGTGCTTCTTGAGTAACCTGTGAGATCTTTAAGTTAAATTCTATAAGACTTATCATACTATATCAATGTCTAATTAGGATATTTTAGTTTTAGCTAATGCCTTAAAGATGTTTAGGGAAAGATGAGTTCTTACATAAGAAAGAAACATGGCATTCAACATAGTTACATATTTGAAATATTTGTGGCCAAGCACTGCCCCAAAGAGTAAGGCCCTTGTTTCATGAATTAGAAAACAATTGAGATTTACCAAAAAAAGAGGTAAGAATCAGTTTATTAAGAATTGTCCTTTTTTAATTTAGAGGGGGACAGTTTTTATTTAACCTTTTATAAAGTTATTGGCAGCACTTCCTAAGTTACTGATAACACTAAGCTCTTCTACTTAATGAAGAGATAAATTGATGGGAGTACATTGTAGCAAGGTAACGTGAGATCATGAGTTGGTATAAAAGTGGGAGTTTAAGCATCCCACATTGTATATCAGTTCCTCACATTGTGCCCCATAACTGTATATAGTTATGATTTTAATTAAAAATTAAATTTAAAAAGCATAACCAAAGATTTTTCAAAAGAAGATAGGCAAATGGACAAGAAACACATGAAAAAAAGTGCTCAGCCTCACTAATTATCAGGGAACTACAAATTAGAACCACAATGAGATGCCACCTTACCCCTGTTAGAATGACTTTTATTTGAAAGTCCAAAAACAATAGATGGTGGCATGGATGCAGAGAGAAAGGAATGTGCATTCAATGTTGGTGGCATTGCATATTAGAACAAACTCTGTGGAAAATAGTATGGAGATTTTTCAAAAAACAAACTAAACAAAAAAATATGCATTGTATGACATCGTGTACATAAAATTCAAAACTAGGCAAAATATGTATAGTGTTAGAGGCCAAAGAGTGGCTATCAGAGTAGATTGGGAGGTGGCACAAAGGACATTCTGGCATGCTAGTAGTCTTCCAATTCTTGAACTCGTAGTTACGTGAATGAATGTGAGAGTTCATCAAACTGCACTCATTAAGATCGGTATACTTTTGTATGCATATTATAAATTTTAATAAATTGAAGTTTGTTTTTATGTGTTAAGACAGAATTCTTTGGTTTATCTGTTGGCATTCTAGAATCTAGGAATCAAAGTGATCCACTGGGAGAAAATTTTGCATTTTAAAAAATTAAAATATTTTATTTAAAAAGGGAAAGATAAAATACTGGACTTCTATAGCATGTAAATGATGACAGGTAATAACCAGGTATTTAAAGTCTTGATGTCCTTCAGAGTAGATTAAGATTGGTTAACCCCTTATTAAGCAAGAATGTTAAAATATCAAGAATAATCACTAAGGAAATAAGGATATATGTTACTCCTTCAAATAAGTAGAAAAGAAAATCTGATAAATCAAGAAAAAGACAAGGAAAAATAAACATAGAAAATAAACATGAGAAAAAATCAGAAAGCACAAAGAAGAATGTCCAAATCTCAGCAATCAAAAATTAGTAAATGGGTCAGGCATGGTGGCTAATTCCTAGCATTCTGGGAGGCTAAGACAGGAGGAGCTTGAGCTCAGGAGTCTCTACTGAAAATGGAAAAATTAGCCAGGCATGGTGGCTTATACCTATAGTCCCAGCTACTCAGGAGACTGAGACAGGAGGATCACTTGAGCAGAAGAGTTTGAGGTTGCTATGAGCTATGATGACACCATGCACTTTAGTAAAACTCTGTTTAAAAATTAATTAATTAATTAACCAAATTCCTTTCAATGAAATTAAGAATTTTCAGCTTGAGAAATAAATCCAGCCTTAAACTTTCTTTGGTCTTTTTAACTTTCTTAAAAAGAAAAACCTAAAAACTTAAGTTGTTAAAAAGGTGAACATTTAAAAATACAAAGAAATATACCAAGCAAATATCAGTTAAAATAATTCTAGGGTATCTGTAGTAATTTTATGCCAAAGAAACAATTAGTAATTTTTCGTTTGTTTGTTTGTTTTAATGGGGAGGAGAGTCACAATTTAATGAGAAAGGTTCAACACAGAAGACCTATGTACTCAAAACTCACAGCACCTAATAAAATACCTTAAAATTTCTCTCTCACACACACACATGCAAAAAAAAAAAAAGAAAAAAAAACAGGCTATAACTACAGAGAGAAGTAGATACCACCATTATAGTACGGGGGGGGGGGGGATTTAACACATCTCTTTACATTATTCTTAGGTAAAGCATATCAAACAAACAGAACAAAAATAATGATAGGGTGGTGCCTGTGGCTCAAAGGAGTAAGGCACCGGCCCCATATGTGGGAGGTGGTGGATTCAAACTCAGCCCTGGCCAAAAACTGCAATAATAATAATAATAATAATGATAAAAAACTAGTGAGAATAAACATTCTTGTGCAAATGTGGTACAATGATTTTTGTTCTTCTAGGTAGATACCTGGTAATAGGAATTGCAAGACCAAATGGAAGGTCAACTTTTAGTTCTTTAAGATTCTTCATACTTCTTTCCATAACGGTGGTATTAGTTTGCGATCCTATCAGCAGTGTAAAGGGTTTCCTTCTGTCCACATCCATGTCAGCATCTGCAGATTTGGGACTCTGTGATATGGGCTAATGTCACCAGAGTTAGGTCAGTGGTTCTCAACCTTCCTAATGCCGTGACCCTTTAATACAGTTCCTCATGTTGTGGTGACCCCCACAGATGAGGAGCAGTGTCTCAGTTCCTAAGACCATGGGAAATATATGTTTTCCCATGGTCTTAGGTGACCCCTGTGAAAGCGGAAAAGGTCATTCGAGCCCCAAAGGGATCGCGACCCACAAGTTGAGAACCACTGAGTTAGGTTATACCTCAGGGTGGTTTTAATTTGCATTTCTCTGACAATTAGAGACAATGAGCATTTTTTCATGTGTTTTTTGGCTCAATTCACAATTGCCAAGTTGTGGAAACAACTCATCAACCCACGAATGGGTTAACTGTGGCATATGTATACCATGGTGCTATTCAGCCATACGAAAAGATAGAGAGCTTACATCTTTTGTGTTTACCTGGATGGGTTTATATATATGAAACCAATATATAAATGACTACACACCCACACGAAAGATAAAACACAAATATACTCTAGCCAGGGGGACAGGAGAGGAGGGAGGGGGAGGAGGGAGAGCAACTGGAGGGAGCTCACCTAATGTGCACAATGTGAGGGTGTTCAGCACAGCCCCTGGCTGAAGGGCTCAACTACAACTTGAACTTTACCTTAGAATTGAAAACAATGGAACCTAAACATTTGTATCCTCACATTAATGTGAAATTAAAAACAAAAGAACTTGCGAGAATAAAATAAGGTTGATTTAGAGAACATACATAGAACCTTATAAAAGACAACAAGAGATTTGCCATGTTTCTCAGGCACACATGAACCATTTAAAAAGGGAAGGGTAAATACGAGGTAACACCCTAGTAGTTCCAAAGAATATGTGTCATATAGGATATGTACTCTCACCACAATGGAATTGTTATAAAACAAAAACAACAAAGATATATGTTAAATCAAATACTTTAAAATTTTAGAACCATTTCTAAAAACCCATTGTTGAAGAAATCTTAACTGAAATAAGAATTTTGAACTGCACAATAATGAATTTTATATTGAAGATTTGAAACAGGGCAAGTAGATCTTTGAGAGAAATTTTTGTCCTAAATGTTCTGTGTACATAAAGTTTTAAATTAACTACAACAAAAGTATTTTTAAAAAAGATATTAAGAACAGCAGAATACATACAGATCAGTTATGAGAAGACACAGATGGTAACAGGGGAAAAAGAAGTCTCAAGAAAATATTTTGCCATTATTTTTATTTTTCAAAAAGCGGTGAGTATAGAATCATGAGAACAGAGATTTGTAAACAAAACCTGAAGAGTCATTGCTTTCCTGTGGCAATGCAGACTTATGAGACAGGGCAGCTCTTCCCTGTAGCTTTTTAGGACTGATGAAATAATCAACTGCTATCATGGATGGGTACAAGAGAAAGGACCATGTTCTCAAGGGAGATTCAAGCTTCAAAGAAGTAAGAAGGTGGAAGGAACTTTCTGTGAAAAGACTGAGTGTGGGGGAAGCTTTACTTACCATGACTGAGGTCCCAGAGGAAGGAAAGGAAATGGTTGGAAGGGAATAAAGAAGTGGGAGAATGAATCTGGGAGTAGCCCTGTGATAGCACAGGAGTGAGTGCCCCTGCGAGGAATAGGCATTGTTCATATGGACTTTGGCTAAGGAAAGGAGAATGTGAGATACAAAGCATTTTATGTCCCTATGGCTGTATAGGAAACTCTGGAGGAATGCTGTATTAAGGCTCTTCCTGCAGACTAAAGGCCCTGAAATGCTGTAAGCTTGTTGATGCTGGCAAAATCTAGCCTTTGCCCAAAGTTCCCATGGAACACTGTTAGGAAATTTTAAAGAACTTTCAAAGAACTTTCTGAAGTCCTTCTGCACACAGCAGTAGATCCCAGGGCTCCAGCAACTCTTAGGATCAAGTGAGCCCTGATTTGATCACCTGCTCAAGGCATGGTTTTATTGGTTTCCAGAAAGTTTTCCTGGGTTAATCTCTGGCAAGAAAGGATTCTGGCCTCAACTGATAAAGGTAGCTTGGATTGTGTCAGTACTTAACAGTACTTGTGTGTCTTTGTTTGAATATTTAAACTTCCTTAGATTTTTACCCCCTACACATAAGAAATAGTGAAAATCATGGACGATAAGTAAAATAATAGTCATTAGAGATTTGGAAGAGCGGGAGATTGGAAGGGGCAGAAGGATGAAAAATGACTTAGTGGGTGTAATGTATGCTATTCTAGTGATGGTTACAGACTCCACTACTATCTGTGTAACAAAACTATACTTGTACCCCTTGGAATTATACAAATTTTAAAAATTATGAAAAGATCAAATGTTCTTAGGATGACTGTTAATGATGTAGGGAAGTTCCTGGCATAATAGGCATCTGGCACATAGTAAATAGTCCATACATTTTAACTCATCATTATTATTGCCACTTTTTGTAGACTCACTCAACCCACAAGTTATAAGCATATCTGAGTGCTTTTTAAACTGCTGTCCTTTATCACACATGTACACGACAACTACCCCTTAGCCAGAGTGCACTGGATCAGTGTTTTACTGACTTTCCTGCATCCTGTTGACCAGCTCCAGTTTCCACTTCAAAGTTGCCTCATGTTGTCCACATTGATGCTGCCACCAGGGGGATGCGGAGGGGACAGTGGGACAGTTGTCAGGCTTTATGCTGCCCTCTATGTACTTACTTTAATTCTTTGATGCTGCACTCTGCTTCCCTCTCTTTCATCCTCTTGATTCATTCATTTATCAAACATTTATTGAATTCCAAAGTACTAGGTTAGACACTAAGGATACAAAGTTGACAAAGGCATAGTCATGCCCTTAGGAATATCACACCCCAGTGGGAGAAACAGATGGGAGCCGGTAATGACAGTGCAATCAGAGAAGTGCTAATGGAAGGTTTCCATGGTACTTAGGGGAGCAGCTAGCACTTCTGGAAAAGACAGAGGTTTCACAGAGGTATCTGAGCAACTTTTAAAAGATGATTAAGGGGGCTCACCAATCCATGACATGGAGGTGAAGATGGGAAGTGAGAGAAAGGAAAGAGAGCTACTAAAGACTAAAGGGTTGGGCAGAGGGTGGATAAGTTCCAATAGAGAAAAGCAGGAGTATTGGCTTAGCTGTAGGATTTTAAAGGGACACTTAGAGAAAAGAGAATAATGAAATTAAGGGAAAAGATAAGATAGTATTTCTCCAAGATATTTTGCTTTAATTAGAAGGGGAGAAAAAGTCACAAATGCCTGCCTGCCCAAGACAAGAGCTTATAAGGTTCATTATAACTCCAAAGGAAAAAATGAAATCTGAGATTCATGTCATACTTTATAGGGATGCATACAATGGTAAACAAAACTTACCAAAGCATTGTGAGCTATCATATAGGGAGGAAACTTTAGGTGAGCTCTAGTTCAGTGGTTCTCAACCTTCCTAATGCTGCGGCCGGCCCTTTAATACAGTTCCTGTGGATCATGACCCACAGGTTGAGAGCCACTGCGCTAGTTAAACATACTTTCTCTAACTCTTTTTCTGCCTCCTTATGATATGAAAAGTCAATATCACTGCACTTTCCTCTCTTACAAGAATGTCATTGTAATGAGAAGGATAACAACTATGGTAAGCCAGTGTCTCCATATACATCTCCAATTCCTTTTTATCTCTTCTACTTTAAACGAAAAATAATAAAAAAAATTTTCACCACCTCTTTGCCTCATCCCCATCCAAAAGAAACATTTCAGCAAAGTAAGCCCAACCCAATGAAAGCAAGTAGCAAAACATAACTTGCTCATTTTGATTTTAATTCACTATCTCAAGACTAATGGATTACACAGAAGTTGCTGAGGAAAAGCTTTCATCACGAGTTATTAGGTTGGAATTGATTTCTAATTTTATTTCACTGTGGTGCTCTGAGAAGATACATGTTATGATTTCTATTTTTAATTTTTTAATTAAATCATAACTGTATACATTAATGCATTTATGGGGTACAATCTGCTGTTTTATATACAATTGGGGCACATTTTACAAGGGTACACATCAAATCTACTAAG
>NW_003852498.1:3676894-3704788 GCF_000181295.1 Otolemur garnettii
TTTTTTTTTTTTAATTTGTTGAGACATGTTTTGTGGCCCAAAGTATGATCAATCTTAGAGAGTGTTCCATGTGCCCATGAGAAGAATGTATATTCAGTACTTTTTAGCTACAAATGTCTGTTGGACCAGATTTTCTATAGTCCTATATAAGTCCATTATTTCTTTATTTTCTGCTTAGAGGATCTGTCCAGTTCTGTCAGTGGAACGTTGAAGTCCCCAGCTCATACAATGCTGCTATTTGTCACTTTGTTTAGATCTACTAGGGTTTGCTTTATGAATGTAGGTGCACCTGTGTTAGGTGTATGAATACAGTGTTTAGGACTGCTATGTCCACTTGTTGAATTGTTCTTTCTACCACTATATAATGACCATCTTTGCCTTTCTTTACTTTTGTTGATCTGAAGTCTATATTATCTGATATGAGAATGGGTAGATCCAGCTGCTTTTGGTTTTCATTTGCTTGGTATATTGTTTTCCATCCCTTCACCTTAAATCTAAATGAGTCTTTGTGAGTTGGAAGTGTTTCTAGAGACAGAAGATACCTGGATTATAATATTTTATCAATTCAATCAGCCTATGTCTCTTGAGTGGGGAATTCAAGCCATTTCGCATTTACCAAAAGAATCGATATATGGGGTGGATTTCTGTTCATCCTATTGAGAAGAACTTTATTGCTTTTGTAATTTTTTTTTTTTACCTCTTAAGCCATTGCAAAATCTGGGCTCTGAACGTCAGTTTTTGGGTGATTTTATTCTGATTGATGTCTATTGTATTGATGACGGTGTAATGCAGATTCAAGCACTTCTTGCAGGCCAGATCTGGCCTTGACAAATTTCTTCAGCATTTGCTTGTCTGAGAAAATCTTTATTTCTTCCTCATACAAGAAACTTAGTTTTGCAAGGTACAAAATTCTCTGCTGGCCATTATTCTGTTTGTGAAGACTGAGAATGGGTCTAGCTTACAAAGTCTCAGTTGAGAAATCTAGTTTGGTGGGTTTTCCTTTTAAGTTACCTGATGTTTTCACCTTGCATATGGCTTATAGGAACTCTTTTGTGTAAACTTTGACCAGTCTGATGATTATATGGTGTGGTGATTTCCTCTTAGGGATGACTCCCAGGAGTCCATGGAGCTTCTTAAACTTAGTTCTCTAGATTTCTAGCCAGACCAGGGAAATTTTCCTCAAGTATTCCCTCAGATACATTTTCTACCTCTTGACTATTTTCTTCTTCACCTTCAGAGTTACCCATGATTCTTCTGTTAGGTCTCTTTACATAAACTCATATTTCTTATAGGCATTATTCATTCCTCTAATTTCTCTGTTCTTTCTCTTTGACTGACTTGTTTAATTCAAAGGTGTTGTCTTCAAGCTCTGAGATTCTTTCTTCTGCCTGATGGAGCCTATTCACAGGCTTCCACTGTGCTTTGTATTTCCTGGAATAATTTTTTTGTTTTCATAAGTTGCATTTGATTTTTTTAAAGATTTCTGTAGTGAATTTTTCATTCACTTCCTACATTTTCTCTTGTACTTCACTGAGCTTTTCACAATGCATATTTGAAATTCTTTATAAGTCATTTCAACATTTTGTTCTGGTTAGTATCCATTGTAAGGAAATATTGTTTTCTTCTTCCCTCTCATTATAGTTTTATATTTATATACTTCTAAACCCATCAGTCATGAGTAGAAAGCTGGATGCCCAAAGCCATCTGCATTATAGAAAGCTCCTTGATTCCTAATCATCTCATGTTGCTGAAGGAATAACACGAAACTGACAAACCACATAACCCAGGGGGACCTCAAAATTAGTCTCCATTTGGAAAGGCAGGGAGTGAATTTTCACTCTGGTTTTTCATTCTTCTGAGTTCTTTTGCTGATTCCTTCTTATCTGGTCTCTCAATCTAGTCCTGGGGGTGGCAGACACCTCTAAACTCCAGACCCTTAAATGTAATCATATAATGGAGTAAAATGTCTTAGGAATGTTAAGAGTAGAAATATGTTAATAGTGATGAAAAGTGATTAAAAAAAATTTCAGCTACCTTTCTATCCCTTCATCTTCCCCTCTCCCCAGTTCTTATAACTTACACATTTTCTGTGTGTTTGTATCATCTTCTTATTCCTGAAAGAACAGATTTAGAAGAAAGTAGACTTTTCCCTAAGTCCAAAAACTCTTCAGGGCTGCCTTTTACATGATTCTTTCATAAATATTTATAGGTCAAACACCCTAACTATAACTACATATTAGGGCTGTCTTGTATTGGCAGGGTTAACTTGGACTTGTTTCACCTTAGTTAGAAAACTGGTGTCAGTAATTCTACTAAATACTAGTAATAAGCCTATTTTCTCCAGATATGGTAAAGACCATGAATACATATGTCTTCCTGTTCCTTGAAGTTTTATTCTGACATTCATGGTGAGACAGCCACCAAATATGGGCCCCTTCAGATTCCTCATTATTAATACAGAAATATGGTCTAAAGATTCTTTAATGAACAAAACTACCTATTTTTATGTGGAAATTTAAAATAAAGAAGCTTGAGTTAGTTGGTGACTTTAACTTGATATCTAATATTGAGGAAAGATAAGTGTTTAATTTTAATGTCTTATGAACTACAGAGTTACAGTACCTTTTAGAGGGGGATTTAATTACTGCGAAGCTACTCAAGATCACAAAACAAATATTTTCTTACTATTTTATAAATAACACTGAACCCTTTTTATCTCCATCAGTCCCAACCACGTGGTACCATTTTGCATGCAGACCACTCAGGCTGAAGAGCATTAAATTTAATTTGTGCAAAAGTTGAAGGTGGAAAAGCGTGAAATTAACTTGATGCATTTTTATAGCATTTTCTGTCTCCCAGCTACTCTGAGACTTTCCAATCCAGAATGATTTGATTGGCTGTGTCAGGATCTCACCATTCCTGGAACTTCCCTCTACTGTCTGCTCAGTGAGACTTGAGGTCTGCCTATGAGTAGCCCATTCTTCCTTAGCCTGCAGGCAACCCAGCTGAAGAAAATGCTGATTTATTTGACTTGGTATTTACTTTGGCTGAGCTTCCGTCTATACTCAAGGTTCACTCTTCTTAGTGATTCATCTCTTTCAGGAGTATGTATGTGTGAAACAGCAAAAGATGAGTCAACTCATTCAAGAAATCATTCAGCATGGTGTGAACTGTTTGCAAAGATATTGAGGGAGAGCTAAACCTTTTATAAGGCTATACAGTAAGCAGCAACTTTACAGCAATGGGTTGCTAGTATAACACCTATAAACTTGCAAGGTTATTACAGACACACCTTGATCTCTGGAGATAAAGCTGTGATATCCCATATTGTATTGATCAAGGAAGCACTTCCACACAATTATAAAAACCTGTACAATAAGAGCTGATTCAAAAAATTATGTTTAAAAAGAGAGAAGTAGATGGAAATGAGACTGTGAGTTGCCTACCATAGATTTCATTTAGTGACCAATTCGTTAAGTGTTATAAGAAATGCCTGAACCAAAAAGTATAAGCACTTCTTTCATTATAAAAAATCTGGGAAGACAATGCTGTCAATTCTGCTCATTTTTTGATATGATCATTCAAATAGCATTACTCAAATTACACAGTTGGGCAGAGATTTAGGTTTTGCTGGGATAGGTTTGCAAGGGGATGTAGGCAACACTGAAGAAACATTATTGACACCAAAATGAAATGTGTAAATCCCCCAGATTGAAAATTTCACATTATTCCATTTTGTCCACTATTATTTAAAAGATAATGGGTGATGCACATTTCGTGCATGTTTATAGAAATAATCATGTAGTATTTCTAAATGGTGATTATTTGAAATTTCTTCTGCCCATAACCATATGTATTTTCATCTCTGACCAGTTTTTCTTTAAAGAAACTCTTATACAACACTAAATAATTCAAAATAAGGTGTTTCTCACCCCAGATAAGACTTGTACTTCATTTGCTAATACCCCATACAAACAAGATCATCTGCATTAATTAATTCTGTCTGCTGTACATGGACATTTCCACGGGCTTTGGTGGGGCAGGTTTTATACAGAATCATGCACTCATATCTGATAAATGTAAATACATACATGTACAGTGTCTTGCCTATATGTAGTACTCTACTAAACAGAAATAAAGGGCTTCCTGTTTTTGAAAGAAATATAGAAAGGAATAATTAAATGTTCAGGCTCTTGACAAGAGCTTGTGAGGAAAGTTTAAAGGGACAAATAATAAACCTATAATTTAAGAAAGTAGGATCAGTGCCTTTCCATTAGTATTAAAAATATAAAAACATCAAAGAAATGGAGAGGAAAGGTGGAAATGAGAGAACATCTATGTATTGGGGGGGAGGGTAGACTTATTTGTACTTTTAAAAAATAGTCTCATCTAGAAACTCACAAGATAATGATTTCTTGAATCTTCATTGCATGAATGAGAAAACTGAGTTATACAAATGCAATATTGTGAAACTAAGATTGAGCCCAGTTGTTCTAATGAACTTCAGAAGAACTTAATCCTCGTAAATTTATGGCCTATCTCAGAGGAGATTATATCTGTGTTGAATTTTGAGGAAAGAATTAAAGCCTGTTTCATGAGTACCTAGGTAATCATTCAAGAAGTAGTATTCTAGACAGAGTAAATAATGATAATAATAACTATAATTTGGAGCATTTATTATCTGTTAGAGAGTCCATGGACGAGGTGCATAACTATTAAACAAACATACATTGATCCTCCTAACAATCTAATGAAGTAGACAATATTCCATTCATCTTAGAGAAGACAAAATGGAGGTCAAGCAAGGTCTGAACAACCTACAGGAGGACAAGCAGTGATGATATGTCAGAAACCAAGTCCAAAAGATGTCCTTCCTAAATTCTTAAGATCATTAACACAGCTGGGCCAGAGTCAGTGGGAGGGTAAATGATGGAATTGATCCTGGTAAACTGAACAGAGGCCAGGTTACAAAAGGGTGCCCCACAATTCTGCAGATTGATATTTTCTTTCTTGTTAGTTTTCGACTATTAAGAATAATGCTATTGTAAATATACTTGTGTGTTTAAAATGCTATTTTAAACATTTAGGGGGTCATAAAGTGGTTGTACTGGTTTATATTCCCACAAGAAGTATATGAAAGTTCTCATTGCTATACACCCTTGTCATTAAATTTCTTTGAATCTGTTATTAAAATGAAAAAAAAAGCTGTATTAACCAAATCTAATGTGTTTATACATTATTCTTGGCTAATATTTTAAAAATATTAAATAAAGATATTATATAAGCATACTTGAGCTTTAGTGTCTGGGTATGAGGTAAATTGTAGGCTCATTAAAATTAGGGAGTAAAGGGACCTAAAGTAGACCATTTAAATAGCCCAAAGTAACAAATAACACCACTTAGTTAAGTAGCCATGGAATTGATATAGACAAGGAGGATTCTAAATATATCAAAGGTATAAAATATGACAAGATATAGGGACCAATAGATTTCTTCCTAAGAGAAATGTCCAGAATGATTCTCATGTCTCTGATTTGGTTACTATCTGAATCAAAGACATATTGGACATTAACTATATACTGTAGTCACTGGAAAGCAAATAACATGTAACAGAGATCCAATCACCAGCTGAAGCTCAAAATTCATGGAAAACTTTTGATGTAGTGAAGATTAGAAAATTATACCCTTAAAATAAATTTGGAGAATGTATAAAATAGCAATTTGCATTGAAGATTACAATATAGGTGACTTCTATATTTGGAAGTATTTTATTTTTTTTATTTTAATTGTGTCTATCTTACATCACTAAAATGTAAAGTTTCTGAGGGCAAGGATTTTATATTCTTGTAACCACTCAAACCCAGCACATAGACTAGTTCCTAGTCTAGAGTAAGAACTCAATTAAGAGTATAAACTGGAAGACTGTACGTCCAATATGATTGAGATCCTGATTAGATGAATCCTTATCCACCACATCTTTTGCCAAGTGTCCATGTGGTTATGTTTGTACTCTTCCCTATCAGATGAATGAAATTTCAGTTATTTCTTACATTCCGAGAGGAACAGAAATAAGAAATTGATGACAAAATTCCATGAACTCTGGTTCTACATTTTTCTTCTAAAAAACAAATACCAAATTAATTTTCAAATTGGACATTCTCCAAATTCCCTACAAAAACAATAATACAAAGCGATAAAACTAAGGTTAGATTATTGATTTATCAATTGATTGTCTTTTAATTTCTCTGAGAAGAAATGGTCTCTGCAATTCCTGTGATAACTACCTAATCTCTACTTCATTTTTCCAATCTTCATTCTCCTTGTTGCTGGATTTAACCTTGAGGACCACCCAGCATTGCCAGAGAAAAGTCTCAAACCTTCCAACTCAATCAGCTCTAATGGTGTAGAGCTGACAGCAAAGACAAGATCAGAAACAGGGAGTCTAATCTGCCTGTGAGGGAGCAAAGTCAGCAAACAGGAAAGAGCTCAGAGACACAAAATCCAAACGAGGTTATTAACCTACGTAGAACATCGTAGAGAAAATCAGAGGTTGGCTCCGAGACAAGAAATGCCAGACAAACAGACAGCAAAAGGAAAGAGCGAATGGTCTAGGTTTGTATTTGCCTGCTTCTACTTAGAGTTTCACCTTTCCTTTTCCTCTGGTCCATCTCAGCAGGGACCTTCTGGTGAAGATTTTCACTGTGTGTGCCTCCTCTCTCTTAGGCACTTTGTCTCTGGATTTTCACTGTTCTGTGCCTAATCTGTCACATACCTCCAATGCGTCATTCTCATCTCTGCATTCCTCCCTAAAAGATCTTATGTTCTTACAGTTTCAGATATCCCCACAATATTAATACCATTTATATCACTGTTTCATTGTATCTATGCTGATCTTTTTCTTGAACCCCCATTTTATATCATTACCTGCATATAAAACATCTCCACCCAGAGACATTATTGCAATTTCTACTTGAACTGTATTAAAATATTTTTACTGACTTTTTTATACATTTCCATTGTTACTATCTGCATTTGAATATTCCTCACCTTGAATTCATATTATTTCAATAGATTCCCATCTGATAAGTCTTCCTTTAATCTCGTCTACCTCAAATCCAACTTATAAATAACTTCAAATTAAAAGGAATTAAAATTCAATTATCATCATATTATTCCTCTGATTTAAAAGGAAAGAAATCTTCATTTTTCATTACAGTGAAATTTCTTATTTTGTGCAAGAACTCCTACTTTTTTTTTTATTTTTTTAGGCTACAAAAACAGTAACTAGAGGCTGCATCACTCCTAGACCCAATCAATAGGAGTTCATATTCTGGGTTCTTACGAGCTTCATTTGACCTTCTTCCCACTTGGCTCCCTCCCAGTCCATCATGTCTTCCCCAGTAAGAATTCTATAGGCCAAGGCCATTAGCCTACTAGTGCTTTGTATTCCCTAATCTGGCCTATGCAACAAATACCTGTGACCCTCAAATTTTCTTCCCAAACAGTCCAGAGTCTGCTTCTAGGGCCTGTGTGGGCCTCTTGCCTGAATCTGTCCTCATGGTAATGAATCATGAGGCAGATGTGTGCACATCTGTGACCAAAGAATGGTCAAGCAATAGGCGTTTTCCCAGGAAGATAACATTATAACACTGTGTTCAAGGGACCTGGCCTTCACAATGAGGAACAGAGCTTGGGGCAAGAAGAGAAGGGTGTGGGATATAGGACCCCTACTGTCCTGTTCTAAGCTAAAACTCTGCAGTACTGTAATAGTTTCTATTGCTACATAACAAATTACTGCAAATCTAGCAACTGAAAACAACACTCATTTATTATGTCACAATTCTATAGGTCAGAAGTCCAGATGATCTAGGGTCTCATGAGGCCCAAGTCAAAGCATGTGCTGGTCTAGTCTCTCACAGAGGACCTAAGGGAGAATCTGCTTCCAAGGTCACTCAGGTTGATGGCAGAATGTAGATCCACATGGATATATAATTGGTGCCCTATTCCCTCTGGACTGCCATCATGGGCCTTTCTCTCAGCTCCTTTAGGACACCTGCATTCTTCTCACCTGCCCGTCCATCCTCAAAGCAGCAAGAGCTCATAGGGTCTTCATGTTTCATATCTGTATGATTTCCCCATCAGACACCAGCTCTATGTTTTAATGATTCATGTGGTTACTTGGGCCACTGGATTTTCCACTAAGAAAATCCAGGAAAATATCCCTGTTTTAAGGTCAATTGTGACACAAAATAACCTGATGAGTGACATTTCATCATATCTATAGATTCGAGGGATTAAAGGTAAGATATGAGAGCTGTATTCATTTCTCAGGGGACCATAACAAAGCACCTAGGCAGCCTGAGCAATAGAAATGCATTATTTTGTAGTTCTGAAGTCTAGAAGCCTGAGGCAAAGTTGGGTTTCCTCTGCGATTCCCTCCTCAGCTTATAGATGGCTGTCTTTTCCCTGTGGCTTCACTTGGTCTCCCCTCTGTACATGCCTGTGCCCAAATTTCCTCTTCTTATAAGGATGCCAGCACATTAGATTTGAATTCACTAATTACCTCGTTTTAATTTAATTGCCTCTTTAAAGACCCTATCTCAAAACATAGTCACATTCTGAGGCACTCAGGGTTATGATTTCAACATATGAATGGGGAGTTGATACAATCCAAGATTTGGACTGTATTATGTCAACTCCCTCCTGATTCTATGTTGAAGTCCTAACCCTGAGTGCCTCAGAATCTCACAGGCGATTAGACTTAAAATTCTGCCTACCACAGAAAAGGCTATATCTGACCCTGGCTTTGCAGGTTACTAGGAAGGTATATTTCATTTAATAGTTTATTTTCCTAGTGTGCTGTGTTGTGTATTTAGATATATGGTATATAAACCTACAATTGTCATCCTGTCCCAGCCCTGCAAATCTGATAAATAGTCCTAGACAGAAAAACAAAACAAAGAATATGATAAGAAATTAACCGACACAAAGGCTGGTTTTCAACGGAAAACTACTGTGGTGGCAGCAGCCATGATGGCATCTATAAGGTAAGACCCACCAATGCATCCAAGTCTGACAATTTGGGAGAAAAGTCTACACCCTTTAATCTAGCATTACCAGCATACCATCAAGCGTTCTTTGCTCGTCCTTGTAAGATGGAACACCATGTTCTTCCTTGTTTCTTCTCCCAGTCTCCACTCCCCCCCACACCCCACATACTCTGAGTGATTTGCTCCTTTCTGCACACCCCAAGACTACTTGGGTTTCAACAAAACCCAACTTCCTGTAGTGCACCTCTCTCTTAACTTTTAAGACACCTTTGCCTGCCTCAGTCATTGGGAACTCAACATTCCCATTTTAACAACATTTTAATCCTTTGTTTGTTTGCAGTTTTTGGCCAGGGCTGGGTTTGAACACACCGCCTCCAGTAAATGGGGCCGGGCACCCTACTCCTTTGAGCCACAGGCACCGCCCAACATTTTAAACTTTTAATGTCATAAACACCATACAATATCTCTTCTGGATTGTGACCTTGTTGAGTTCAAATACCATGGTTTCCAGACCACATCCACTGTAGAGAGTGACACGAGGTAAGTTTCCTTCCCAGTGTTTGTTCTTTATGAAGGCTCCCTGGAAAAGGACTTGATGCTTAAATAAGTTTAGGCGGTTTTTATAAGGTTAAAGATGTTTCTTTAATATTTATCAAAGCATTTACTATACTGCTAAATATGGTTAATATCTGAAAGAGTATGACCAAATTTCTTGACCTTTTATTTCAAGAACACCTATACAGCTAATGTTACAGAATAGATTCATTTTTAAAGTCTGGCTTAAGAGCTAGTCCTCTCTCAATTGTCTCTACATATATGTTACCTCTATACTATAGGTGGCATATAACAGTAATTCCAAATATCTGTGTATTTTCAAAGGCTAGTTTTCCCTGGCCATTCCCACTCTAATGTAGGCAATTGCTCAGGTTCCATGAAAAGTCCCCTTGGATAGTGCACATTTCCTATTCACTCAAAGTCTTTAGGAATAAAAATTCATATATCTTTTACCAAGTTTAGTGATGGACTAAATTGCATGTGCATTGAGAAAAGATCCAGAGTGAACAGCCTTATCAAAACGGAAAATATTAAGATTTCAGTTATGAACTGGAGTGTGTTAAGGAGGAGACCACAGAATCTCTGACTCTGGAGGGCATTTGACTTGACCTTGCTAGAAACAGTTTTGATACCTGCAAGGCTGACCTTATCAAGATTTCTTAGGTTTTAAGTACCCTGAAGATAGACATAGCAACTTGCTTAAGTTTTATAGCGTATCTTCATTTAAAAGCAAATTATTTAAAAGTGCTGGGTGGACAGAAAGCTTTTTGCTCCCTCCCTCACAGAGAAGCCTTGAAAATTATTGACAAGCAGTTATAAGTGCCGGGAGCTCCGTGGGGTAAGATCATATAAAAATATAAAGTACTTTCATATAATAATGTTTTTGTCTAAGTATATAAGCATTTGTATATTAGATGATCTTAAAATACATAGTGAAACATTAACTTCTTTGAGAAAAATAAAGTTTATGGTTGACACGTGTCCCTGAACATTAAGAAGCTACTAGGGCTGGGGACCTTGGTGAAAGCCTTGACTTAGAAGTCTTGCTTTTCATTGTTCACAAATGTCAAAGTAATCTAAATTTTAGGATGTCACCTTCAGATGGCAATGACAGAGAGAATGGGATGTCTCCAGAACCACTCCCTTATTATCTCAGCTGACCTGAAGGTAGCTATATTGAGGAAAAATATATCTAATTTATAATGATGCCATGGAGCTAAGTTTTCCATTAGTACTCTCCTGCATTGTGGAGTATTTCCTTCAAATACTGTCACCTTGTTTTCTAATTGAATTTTTCCCTTTGGAAGCCAGAATCTCTTTTATCAATACTGTTATTAGCATTTGCATTCCTATTTTTAACTCCCATTTCAAGGTATGCCTTGAAAACATTTTGTTGAAAGCAGTTATTTGCCGTGTTTAGAGTGTTGCAGTTCGGCAAAATTGAAAAATACCTCTACTGCATTAGTAACATAAGAACAAAAATGTATTTTATCACTTTGAGTACGTAAACACTCAGGGAACAGAAAATCAAATAACAGAACGAAGAGGAGACATAGTCTAATGGACTCAGCAGAGAATTAGGAGCCAAAAATATCTCAGCTCTAACCTTGGCTCCAATACAGGGTCCTATGTCCTTGGGTCTGTTCTGTTCTTTGCGTAGAAAAGAAGAATGGAAAAAAAAAAAAAAAAAGAAATTCCTCATTGTGGTAGAAATGGGAGAGGGTGGTTGGAAGCATCACAGACATTTCAGGGTGATTTAAAACAAGATTTTCACCTTGGCTATGACTCTGTCTTCTTTCTATCAATTCCTGGCACAAACTTGACACCGCCTCTGTTCGTGCTGCTGTAATTCTAATTGTTATGTCTCCATATCCTTTGAACTTGAATGCTTCCTGAGCATAAATAAGTCACTTAAAAGCCTTAAGTCAAACAACTTTCCCCTACATTATTGCTAGTACAACAGTGTGCAGTTATATATTCTTTAAAGAGACAGCCAGTTGAGGACCCAGCGTTTGCATGCCTGGTGGGGTCCAGTTTCTCGGAGGGTTTGACCAGGTTGAATATATTCTGTGACACACAATCACTGCCTGTTATGTTGGGACAGGAAATAGAACACGTGGCACCTCACCAGCACCTTGTATAAACTTGTCATTTTATTTAACCGGAGACCATTTGTGGGAGGGCTGACACATCACCTCAGGGAAATAAACTATCTCCGCGCATCAGCAAAACATTCCACAACACAACATGAAGGCAAAACCTGTGTGCTGCTCCTCTACATTTCCAGCATCTAAAAAGTGTTTGCTAGAAAGAGAGGGCCAAATAAGTGTTAGGCTGACCTGGACAAGACTAATTTTCTCTGCTTAGCTATATAGGCAATATTAGTTCCTGGGCACCAGTAAGGGGAGAACTAACACGGAAAGATGAGGACACGCCCCCTTTGCTGTCCACTTTTGTTAGGTGTGGCTGCTGCCGCTGCCTTACAAACCATGGCTTCATCCTCACCACCACACACAGGCACCCACTGGGCCACAGGCTAGACGCTGCTACAAGGGACAGTCTCAGATGCTGTGTCTTGGTGTCCCTGAAAGTATCTTCTTTGCTCTTTCCACAACAGAGAGCTTCTCAAATTTTTTCTGTACAGTGGAAGACCTCTCTCAACTACTCCCATCTTTCTCCACCTTACAGGTTAATACTACCAACCCGGCCCTTCACTGCCCTCCTCCCCATGCTTAGTAGACAAATTGCAGCCTCTACCAGAGTCAGCCTGCAGCCAGGTAAACCCTTCCTCTGCAGTGCAAAAGATAGAATTTCGGTAAATCACTATAGCTACTGCCCTAAAAGTATCCTTTTATTTGGGTTTTTGCATAAAGACACCACCATATCTTTGGAAGATAAAATATGTACGTACTTCCAAATTAAATTCTTTTTAAAATTCATGAGGTTCTTGGGGTGCTATATATAAACTGGAACTATTAGGGAATAGACTTTTTCCCAGAATATTTTTTGTTGGACCTCTTTCCTTCCCTGTCTCACTCAAATGAGACAAAGGCAAAATGTTAGTCTCCCAGAGAGCTTGGTTTCACCAAATGTGCAAATGGAAAGCCCCACATAAAGCTTCCTTTCCAGACAGAGAGAGGAGGACAATACATATTGATTTCTAACAGAAAGTAAATCTGTTTGGGGGTCTAACCAATAATGAAAATATATGGGTTCTATAACAGGCCAGGGCAATTCCTTAGTCATTTTTTTATTATTTTTGTTTAGGATTCATTGAGGGTGCAAAGAATTAGGCTATACTGATTGCATTTGTTAGATAAAGTACCTCTTATAATTGTGTCCCACCCCCAAGAGGTGTGCCATACACTGTAACCCCTGATCCCCTTCCCTCCTCTTCTCTCCCTGCTCCCTCGTTCTCCTGCACCCCACCCCACCCCATTGTATTAGCACAACAACTGCCTTCGTATTAGAATAGAGTACATTGGATTCTTGCTTCTCCACTCTTCTGATGCTTTACTAAGAAGAATATGCTGTAATTCAATCCAGGGTAATACAAAAGATGTAAAGTCTCCATCTTTTTTAATGGCTTAATAGTAGTCCACAATGTACATATCCCATAGTTTGTTAATCCATTCCTAGGTTGGTGGCCATTTAGGCTGTTTCTACATTTTGACAATTGTAAATAGAGCTTCAATAAATAGTCTAGTGCAAATGTCCTTATGACAAAAGGATTGTTTTTCCTTCTGGGTAGATGCCTAGTAATCAAACTTTTTAGAAGGAAGTAAAGAGAATCCTCAAAGAACTCATATTAGACTTCCCATTTGCTCCTGCAGTTCCTTAGTATTTTTCCCAAATCTAAGTCTCTCGGTATAGGGTGAGGTTGGTGGGCTTGGGTCACAGAAGAATGCAGGGACTGGTCTTATCTATCTATCTGGAGATGTTTCCCCATCTAGCTATACTGTTGACTTCAGTGCTAATAAGTTGAGGGTAGAGGAAACGAGAATAGACAGGAGCTCCAAGCTTAGTGGGTAAAGGGGAACAGATTAAAAGAGACAGCATTTCACTTTGAAAAATCATGATACAATGGACTCCCACCATAAATTCTATTTGGAAGAGCTTTGACATTTCCCCTTTCTCTTCACACTTTGATAAGTGAATTCCTCTTTTATTTTCAGGCTAGGACCTTAGTAGAGAGATGGCCATGTAAGAAAGAAACAAATGGAATACATATGGCGTAGGCTTTTCACTGAACCTGGGACGACTGAGTGTCTGATCCAGCATTCTAAAAATGAGCATGTGAGGTGCTGTAGGTGTGAGTCCAGCCTTGGAACATGTTCATATACAGCAGTAAACCTATGCAATAGCAGTAGAGAGTAAAACCTAGAATGTGTGCAGACCATTAAGCACATGTGGACCAAAAGAGAGCTCTAGAGCCCAAAGAAAGCAGAAATTTGAAACCATTGCTTCAGTGTCATCTGAAACATTCAGAACACAAGGTTACAGATCTGACAAAAATTAGCAAAGGACACTAATCACTGGATGATAGGCCATTGAAATATTGTGCAAAGTTTCAAGCATCTTATTACAGAAGAAACAGCAAAGACTTGAAAGGTACAGACATGGCAACAAAATGATGAATGCCATCAATGTTTATAACTGTGAAGAAAGGGTAGAAAATTAGTTTTTTTGTTCATTAGAAGGGAAGAGACTAGAAGAGATAATTATTGAGGTGTCTAAAAGTCTGATGAGTATTGGGGAGAGGCAGGAAATGGCTCAAAAGCAAAAGAGATTATGAACAGAAAGGAACAAAGGACAGACTGTGCATTAAAGGGAATTCAGAAGCAACGTATTTACAGAGAATAATTACTGTGGTCTGCAAAAAAGGCTACTGATATCAGATGGGCAATATTCAAGGCCTGAGTGTATTTTTACAATGAATCAGATGAGGATTTTTTTTAATACTGTTTTGGTTTTGGTGGGGTCGGGTAGGGGAGGGAGAGACACTCACTCTATAAGGCACAGAACCTGCACAGAGGGACTGATTCATCAGGACAACACGGCTGCTTTCCTTCCTGAAATGCGAGCTGCTCTTCCTCATTAAGTTAACACACTGATCTGGCAGAGTCACATCCTGGAATCCTGAAAACATCAGCTTCCATCTAAACTTTTCATTTCTTGTGTGCTTAATTTGGCTTAGTCAGCTTGATGGCAAGTTTGCACCATCATAAATATGCATATGGCCTGGTATCTGCCATCCATCTGATGTCTGATCCTGACTTAGTTGCCTATAGGAAAATGCATAAACCAGGTAGGATACGTGGCTGGGCAAAGCTCTAAGATTGAAGTTCAGGTTCAGTCTTGATAAATATCAGATAACATCAACTGTTTGTCCAAACTGGTCAGTCCCATAATGTCTGTGACCTTTCTCCAATCACCTGACTGGGTATAGTCTTCTGAGCAGAAGGTAGAAATTCAAAATGCAATCACACAGTTTACAGCTTTACCATAATCTGGTGTACTATTCTTCAAATACTTTGATACTCAAATGTCTCATAGTTCAGGGACACACTAACAATTGTTCTTCTCTAAAAGGATGCATGCCCCTAGGTTAGTTGCACTCTCTTGGAACATTAAAGTGTCCACAAATCCACATAATAGCCTTAGCACAGTGGGTGCTGTGTCACACCAGTCCGTCCATGGGTCATAGACCAACAGGAAGACAAACTAATTCAACGTACCTGCATCCACAAGGCATTGCTCTATTAAATATCTCTTCTCTTTTAGAGTCAATCTCTTTTTTCCTTCAACCTATAAATGTCCTCAAACATCTCCCCCTCAAAAGTCTACCCCTATAGTTATAACTATATCCCATCCCATTAAAAAGAAAATTCTCTCTGGGGGGAAAAAATAAAAGGTAGCAGAACTCATGGGTTCTGCTTCTTCAAAGACCCCAGCCCCCTTCATTAACTCCCAGCCTCTACTTTAATGTTTAGTTTAAACACCATCTGTCACAACCCTTTCTTGAACTAATTCTCTCTGTCCAACTCCAGTCAGAGGTAGGCATATTTTGAACTACATTCTCAAAGCACTTTGTCAAAGTCTCTATTATAGTTTATATCATATGGTAGAATGATTGGTACATGATAATGAATGTCTACTGAAATCAAAAAAGTTATGTTCACTCTTCTCATTTGGGTGGCTGCTGATGGTTAGGAAAGAAAGCCTAGGACCTAGGATTTATTGAAGCCTAATCCCAAGGTGAAGGTGCTTGGATGTTGGGTCTTTGGGGGTGATTAGGTTATGAAAGCAAAGCCCTCCTGAATGGGATTGCTACTGCCCTTATAAAAGAGGCCTGAGAGAGACCTGTTTCCCCTTCTCACATGAATATACTGCAAGAAGGTACAGACCCTCACCAGACATCTAATCTGCCAGCATCTTGATCTTGGACTGCCCAACCTCTAGAACCATAAGAATTAACTTTCTGTTATTTATAAACTACTGTATTGGTGGTAATTTGTTAGAGCAACTCAAATGTACTGAGCCCCCAGGTTATTACTTCTACTATGAAAAGTCAAGAAGAAGATGAGATTGGACAATTGCCTCTAAACTAGTTAGGAAAACTACCATGAATTTAAACCACTACAAAAAGTTTTTAATCCACATTCACTCTCCTCTCAGAAAAGTGCAAAGAATTCAAGTTTTTGAGCAAATGCTTACTAACCAACCCCAGAAGGTATTTTAGAGGTGTCTAGATCTGAATTTTCTTAGAGAAGTTTAATAGTAGCAACACATGTGGTATATGGAGCATTTTCTCCTAAGTGTTTCCATCTTTATCTTGGCATATATTTTCACAAATCTAGCCAGCAGATATGAGAATATACTGAGATTTCATTTAGCAGATGAAGAAACCAAAGACTCAAGATGTTAGGCAATTTTCTCAGAATTATACAATGTGTCAACAACTGATTGGTATCCAGTCTCCTAAATCCACACTGCACGTTCTAGCAACCTAAACTTGTTTTCTTTCTAAAGGATTCTCCTCTCTCATTTCATTTATTTTCTTTATTAATGCATATATTCATTAATGATACAAATACTTAAGAGATACAATAAAATAGAATAATCAATTTATAGTTAGAAGGCTTGAACTTGAGTTCCTCTTAGACAGAAGTAAATATTCAAATGCAGCAGAACATAATGAAAAGACTATTGGGAATTGGCAGACCTATCCTTAATCCTGGTTCCACCAATTTCCGGCTAATTGATCTTGAGCAAATCATTTCACTTCTCTGAACACCAAACCCCTTTTCTAAAAGATGAAAATAACAATACTTATACAATATACCTCATCGGCTCTTGTGAAATGAAGCATATGAAGCCACTTTGTAAAGCGTAAAAGCTATAGAATGATACCAAACTCTTTATGGAGTGCTAACCAGGCGCAAGGTGGTACTCTAAGTGTTGTATAGACATCTCATTTTAATGCTCATAACAATTCTGTACATTAGACACTATTATTGGTCACGTTGCAAATGAGAAATTCAACAAATGGATAAGAAATTTAGGTACCACTTCTGAATCACACAAGTAAGAAATGGAGCTAGGCCTGAACCTAGACAGTGCCATGCCTAAGCCTATCTCTAACCCACTTCATGAGGCTGGTTCCCAAGCTAACACACTGAGACTTTTCATGTTCTAGGATCTTAAGGTATATGAATTCAATAACTCTTCATACGTATTAGCCCATTCAATTTTCTCTACAAACCTCTAAGTTTTTTCAGAGGAAAATAGTAAAGGTAATTAAGTTCTATCCTTGTTCCTTTAGTGACTAGATCCTGGCCTATCTGAATGAGGCGGCCAGAGTGAGCCATCTTTGCTCAAAAGCCACTAACACTTTCCATTTCATCCAAGGAGAATCAAATGCCCTTGCCATGGCATAGAAGGCCCTCTACAGACTAACCCCTGGGTGAAAGCTCTGTCAGACACCTCACTTCTCTCAAGTCACACCGACCTCCCTTGCTGCTTCTGAAAAATGCCAGAAACAAGTTTCTGCTCAAAGAATAACTCATCAGAGGTTCCTTCTTTTACTATTTAATATAAAATAAGACTACTTCCCCACGCCCACCCAGCCGGGTTCTATCTCTTTCTTCTGGCAGTCACATTAGTAGCATTTATTAAGGCCACCTTACTTGTGTCTGTATCTGTTTATTATCTGTTTCTCTTCTGCCACACACCCACCCCTAATGCGTGCACTCTCTCTCTCTCTCTCTCTCTCACACACACAAAATGCTGGCTACTTACACCAAAATCTGTTTTGTTTTCCGCTGTTACCTCAAATACCTAGAATAGTATCTGACATGAAGCAAAAGCCTCAGAACTGCCAAATTGTAACAAAAAATGGATCTATGTCCTCACAGAGTTTAAAATCTGGTACAAAGGAAAGGAACCTTACTAGAGATTCCTCACAAACAGCTGACAGTGAAAAATCCTGAGTTGTTATGTTTTTGAAGCTATGTATTTAGAACCCTTCGGGGACTCCAAATACAGTCTTCCATTGTACGTAAAATAAGTTCAAGTCAATATGCCCTCGTCAATACGTCAAGATATAAATATAGCCCCTTCCCTCTGAAGTGCCTACCTTTGCTCTTAACCAGGTAATGGCTAACTCTGTTTTCAATGGTAAATAAAGGATTAAAGTTCACTTGACTCTAGCCAGATTTAGGCCAAGAATTAGGACTGAGGCGTGGGTAGAATGTGAGTCCCTTTCTCTCCGAACTATGTTACTTGAAGCTTTTGTATAATTAGAAGTTGCAGCACAGCTGTATGACAGGAAACACCTTGCATGTCAGTTTTCATCATACAGAAGGTAGGCTGTAAGTAATCTCCCATTATTCCTTTCCTTTTTCTCTAAAAGCATTCATCTACCTCTCTGTTTCACAGCACCGTGTAGCAAGTGAAGCAGGGAAGCAGGTGTCTGGACGAGGAAATGCTAACACAGAGCAAAGCACAGGGGAAATCTCGTGGGGGGGTGGGGGTTCAGAGGTTTCAGAAGGCCTGTGAGTAGGCAAGAGGTAGAGACGCTAAGTTCTGCACTGGCCCTAGTTAAAAATTTACCAGTATCCAGTGTATTTGACAATCCTGAAACGTAACATGGTGGTGTTATCTCCATTTCATGGAAGAATTACTCAGAAACCAGGGAACTGGAACATAAATCTCCACCGTTCCCTGGCTAGGTCAGATACCTGAATCACTTTTTCCTTTCTATGAGGTATTAGGAGCCAGCGAAAAAAAGCCTGGGCTTTACAATCACACAAAATTGATTTTAAATTTTGGATCTACTACGTGTTAACTGTGTGATTTCAATATGTCACTTAACCTTCCCAGCCTGTTCCTACGTGTCTCAAATTGCATTTGTAACACCTACTTCCTAGGTCTTTCGTGAGGAGGCAATTAAATGATATAGAAAAACACCCAAATGATTTTGAGAGATGAAAATCTGTTGCCTTCTTTATCTCCTTCCACTCCCCTAAAAGAAAAAGAAAAATACTTTCACCTAATTCTTAACAAAATAACATTTTATCATTTGTTTCCTGAAGTAAAAATTCCATTTCTGTTTCTCCAAAAATACCTAGGGATTTGGGGCTCCAGGAACTTAAATAAAAAGACCTAAGTGTCAAATAATATGGTTAGGGATTAATGAAAACTCCCGCATTTACCTTCTATACACAGAGTGAAGCATTTAAGATCCAACAGACGGCACATGTCCTTACAGCGTCCATCCCTTAAATTTGGTAAGAAAAGAACTGCTCAAATCTTTAGCTTGTAGGAGGAGATATAAGATAAAATGCAAGAAGAACTTTGGTATAAAGAGGAGCCGAAAACACGATTTGCCCCTAGGGAACATCAGCTCTCCTCTGTCTGACTCTCTTTTTACTCACACACACAAAAAAAAATACTGAGAAATTTCAAAGTCACTGGGTTAAAAGAAAACTTTAAAACAGCCAGGGTGCCTACAAAGCAATCCCTATTCTGCCCTGAGTTATGTAGAGAGCAGCTTGGATCTTCACATATCTAATACAGTGTCAGAGCCAAGCCAGTCCCAGAATTATCATGAATCTTGTATGAAGGCTAAGTGTAGCTTCAGCCTGCCACCCTTCGAGGGGTAGGAGCTGGAACCCCAAATTTAGCCCTGTGTCCTGCTCATGTCTCGAGAGGGTAGGAGCCTTACATAAACTTCTTTGATTGCCCAGTTTAACAATCTCAGAATCCAGGAGTGAAATCCACACCAGGGGCTAGCAAAAATACAAACCAATTCTAAGAGGAGACAATTAAAAAGATGCAATTATACGCGGAAGGAGTAAAACAACAACAATAACAGTAACAAACCATGAAGCCATCTGAAATATATCTTTTCTTAAAATCATACCATGATCTTTAGAAGGGAAATAGAGCTAAGAATTGGTAAAATGTTTAGCTTTTTATTGAGTTTATTTTCTTTAAAATATGTCTAAAGATCCCAAAATAATTTAGGCTCTAATTTTAAAAAATTTAATTTTAAATTTTCACAAACATTGACAACCGTTGGTGGTGCCTGTGGCTCAAAGGAGTAGGGTGTCGGCCCCATATGCCAGAGGTGGTGGGTTCAAACCTGACTCCAGCCAAAAAACTGCAAAAAAACCCAACAACAACAACAAAATTGACAATTATTATGTCTCCATAATAATCAAAAAATTTCAAAGTTAAAAAATAATAAAAAAGTTAAATTTTCTATTTGGGTATTTACTTCTCCACATTGTTTACCTGTTAAAATATAAGGACTTGATCTGTAAGGAAATAATTTCCTTCACAAACATCCGAAAGCATTAGCCACGCCATACAGGCATCCTAAGTATGAGTCCAGCAAGATGAATGCTAATGCATTCTGAAAGATTTCTCAAAAGCTTCATGGATTTCTATATTTCAAATATATCTTTGCAATTTCTATATTCATAAATAAGAAAGTTAGGATTTGGGGTTACATTGGGAAAGAATAAGTAATGAACAATAATTATAAGATTTTACTACTGTACAGTATTTTACAACTCATTCAAATAATTTTTCACACATAGTGTATTTTCTTATTTCTATATAACAACTACCCTATGAACAAAAATTCTCCTTTTTCAATAAAGAAATGGGGGCTTAGAGAATTAAAAGTTCTCTGCCAAGACAACATAGCAAGAAGAATGTAAAGCTAAGACCAGATGTCAATTCCTCTGGCTCCGTGAGGTGTGACTAGGCCAGTGGGCAATGAGGATAGGTCCACTACCCAGGCTAAATTATTTATGTCTTTGAAGCTATTTCTGTCCCAGATCTGTGAATGTCTTATCTGAGTATTTTCTTTTCTCGCTTTATAGCATAAAAATAGTATACTTTTCACCTTTACAATTTTATGATTCCAAGGCAACAGTAAAACTATTGTCTCGGAATCATATTAAAAAACTATTGTCTCGATAAAACAATAAAAGGGAATTTAATAAGATGCTTTTCAAATTATTCTGTAAACATCTCACAACTTGCAATTCAATTTGTTTTAGTTTTACTGGACTTTTATATTTTAAATAACAACTATTTTAGGCAATATGTAAAAATATACATCGGTATATTTCTGCACAGAAGGTAGTGAGTTTCTGGTTTTGAAAATTATGTCTGTGTCCAGAAAGAAAAATTCTAATTTCTCCCAATATCATTTACTATTCTAGAAAGGACTCTAAGGTTTCATTCATTCCAAATAAGCAGAAAATTGTCACACAAGAAATTTCATTGTTCAGTTTCTCTCATTTGGAGAAGGGACATCTGTTGATGAAAAACCATCCTGTACAAATCGAAATTATATATTCCTATGTGTTTTATTTTCTTTTTCCTGAAGACTTTTTTTTTCAAAATTTATGAATTTATTTGATATTTATCAGAAGTCTACTAATTGATAGAAAATCCAAATCAGATGTTATACAGCTGGAAAACCAAGCATTTCGTGAAGGATTTAGAAAATGTACGGTTTGCAGGATCGAAATCTGCCATTTGGTTTTCCATTTAAATTTTAACTAATTAGGAAGTAGTGAATTTGAAGAAATAACATCCCCCATCTTCTGTTGAATTTGGCAGGTGATGAAGAAGAAACTATAGCTTGCCTCTCTCCACCCCCACCTCTTGCATTCAAGACTAACAGATGGTGTTTTGTACAAATATTAACCTTCCCTCCCCTATCTTCTCCTTTTTGGGAATGAGATGAGGTCAAGGGTGGCAAGTCAGAGGTCTGGGGATGTTACGAAGAGGAAAACTCTGTGAGAAATGAGGAAAAAATGAAAAATCTCTAGATAATGACATGAGGACCTATTCAAAATAGTGTACAGGACAATGATCGGGACTCAACACATGAAGGAAGCATCCTCAAGACTGCCACACAAGACCTTTCTGACTAATGTTGTATTGGCTGATTTGGTATTTGGTGAATTCCCCAGATTTTTACCCACCACTTAAGTGCCTATATGAGTTCAACACGATGCCAGGTGCTGACCACATAAACATAAAGATGGTTCACTGGCTCACTTCATAAAGCCTACAGTCCTTAACGCAGCATTGTGAGGTAAGTGCTGTGCTAGACATCAGCTGGAAGAAGTGTTCTAAATCCAGCCTCAGGGGAGAAGGGAGATTTATAACTGGATTATCAGCACCATAGAACAAAGACCATGTCTCCATCACTTCAGCCTCAGTGCCAAGCCCACCTAATGCCTAACAGATTTTCCCAGAGGTAGATAACAGTTGAGCTGAGTCTTACAGAATGAGCAAGAGTTAAATAAGTGATGGTATTAGAAAATGGCTTTCCAGGCATACCCAAGAGGCTGCAGAAGAAGGTGAGTTTGGGAATTGCAAGAAATGATTTTGATATGGCTGAGAGGCTGCATGTTGATGGAAAATCCTGTGCAACGATGCTAGGAAGGTAAGTAGGAGTGCATCTTGAAGACGTTGTAGACCATGCTGAGTACTACAACTATTTCATGGGGAGGTATCAAAGTTCTTTCCTTTGGAGGTCGGATAAACCAGTAATTACAGTACAAGGTATGCGTAAGTTACTGTTTTCAGAGCACAGAGGAGAAACAACATGAGCAAACTGCCCAAGAGCCTTTATAAAAAATGTAATCCTTCATAGGAACCTAACCCTTACTTTTCCTAAGAGCAATGGTTCCATATTATCTAATTTGTTTGCAGAAACCTTATGTAACCTAATTACTATGGATAATGAGAATTGACTGTGTATCATTTTCCATTCTTTTCCATTCTCTCAACTACCCTTATTATTATATTCCACACGGGTTTCTTGTTGAATCTTGCTTTTTAAATACATGCATAGAGGTTTAAACATGGTTTAAGTTGGCTACTTACTGACTACATGTTTTTCTCCAATAATGACTATATTTTCTAGTTCCCAATTATAAATGAAAACTAAATTATATTCCATCATTTGATACTTTTTATTGTTATATTGCCTTAGAAATTTCAGAGAGCATAGCTAATTAAAAATCAAAAATAAAAAAATCACAATATCAAAAAGATAAAAAGAGAGAAAAATGTGATCTCTGATCTTTGGATTAGTAAAGTGAAACAAGTAATATTCTAGTAAAAGTAAAATGCACCTCTGAGGACATGGAGGAGTAAAATAGAGCAGAGTTCAAGCAGCCCAACATGCCTGGAGCCATAGTGATGAAACTAGAAGAATGCAAGTGACCTAAACTTCACCTTGAAAGGAATCAGGAAACATGGAAAGTTTTTAAGTGAAAGAAGGATATGCATACACATCCATTTTAGAAAGGTCTGAATACTATGTAGCTAAGAAAACCAGTGAAAATCAAAGGGGCAGTAATTACCACTTCAAGGGGCGTTTTGGAAATTTTGATAAATTGTGTTGTAACGATGATAAGCAGGCATTATGAGCACTCAGTAGACGGGTCAGAGAGGCTGAAACGCTTGCAATAATAAGATTTTTGTTGTATCCAACAAACTTTCTAATGTTCCAATGGACATTCAAGTACATGAAAAACCTTTACTTAATTATCTGAGTTAGAATCTAAGACTGTTTTAAATATTTAAACTTTTTTTTTACGGTTTTAATGCATACAGAATTGTGTGTGAATGTAGGTACCATATAAATTAAAATAGAACCTTACTTTGTTTTCTTTGAGATTTTATCTAGGGTTGTTCACTATTTCATAAAAAAAAAATTTTATCAAGGAGACTACTTGCTATTAATACAGCACACGTCTATGAGCCAGCCATTGTAGCTATTGTATTTCACAGTGCTTCCATCGGCACAGTTTCCAGAATCAGCTTGGATGTCTTTTCTTTACTAACAGCCTTCCCTATGGTGCCGCCCCGGTTCCAGCCATAAGACCGTCCCCTGGTTCCTTACTGGGCTCCAAGCCTATTTTCTGTGAGGAGGTGATTTTAAATACAGAAGATCTAGGAGTCATGTGAGACAACATAGCAGACACTTTGAATTGGATAGAAAAGTGTATTTTTTTGTTGGTTTTCAAACTGGAACATTCATCAGGCTGAGAACTGTCCAGGTGGTTGAGTTACAAAGGCAAATTGTCAAGTTCTACCCTCTGAGAATCTGAATCAGCTGGTCTGAGGTGAGTCCAAGGACTCTACATTTTGGACTCTAAATTTTAGACCGAGGGACTCTGGTATAGAGGTTTAAACCTTGGAACACCCTTGGGGAATCACAGCACTGTTTCAAGTCTCCTTAAAACTTAACATCCGATGATTCCATGTAGACAATGTCAATGGGAGTGAGAGGCGTCCCTCCATTTCCTGACTAGGACCCACAAACCCTCAGCACTATAGTCTTGACCTTGGTTCTGGCACAAGTGACATGTGACCAGGTGAGTCACATGTGTGTAAGTAATCACACATACGTGCTGTAAGCAACTGACAGAACAACCACATTTTTCCATTTGCTGTGTGCACAAACGATCATTTTTAGTATTCATAGACATCTATAAGAGAGTAAATGGTCAAAAATGACTCAAAATGTATAATGTACATCATAGCAGATGTATGAGAAATAAAGTTTTACCAAACTGCACTGAAATTTCCTCCATGACAAGAGCAGTGCACTTTCTTCATGCCTGTCAGAGATTTCATGGATCCTGAGAAATCCAGCCATTTTTAGAAATCCCATGAAATTTACCTTTTCACTCGAATCCACATGAAATCAAAATTTTTCCCTACGAGTCCCCATAAAATTGGCACATTTCCTCAGAAGACCCCATGAAATTATAAAGAATATTGCAGATTCTTTGCTCCTAGCCCTTGTTGCACATCTTAAAGAGACAGGTTAGGGATTGCAGAATTATTTCATTTCTTCTGATGATACTTACCTAAAATCACAATGCAGAACAAGGGATCGTTTCCACAGGAAAAAGGACTCGAACCTACTTTGCATAACCTGAAAATATAAGGGATAAGCTCTTCAAATGAGAACTGGCTAATAATGCAGAAATCTGATGCATATGGTTTGCCCCCATTTTTCCCTAAATAAAATTGGCATTATGACCTGTTTTCTAATTGCTCTAAATAAAATATATAAAATTCTATCTCTATAAAATGGAGAGAATTTACTTAAATGTTGATATTACAAAAATTTCAGGAAAGCCGTCTGAGTTTAGGGTGTTATAAATAAAGAGACTCCTCCAGTTGTTTTCAAATTCTCAGACTTTGTAATCAAGTCAAAATGAAATTTTCCCCAAAGCAAAAAGTCACATTCTCCTATCTGAGTTTGCAATGGCAAATCATATCTTTTCTAAGGTCTACTTCGTAAGATGTCGTGAGGATAAAAGGAGACAATGAATGTGCCAGTGCAGACTGTAAAGGGCTCTAAAAACATAGGATAGTGATATGGAGCAGCTTTCACATTTAATGAGAAAAAATTGATTATTATACTAAATGAAAATACAGATATTTTTGTGAAAAGTAGCCATGTATTCCAATTAATCTAAAACGAACACTCAGCCCTTTCTCGTCACAAAGAAAAATTGAACATGAAAACATTTAAAAGGGCATCACAGGAAAACAAAGAAAAATTACAACAGATAGATGGCTCTAAGTTATGACTTCACTGTGAAAATGAAAGAAGCACACAGATTTTATATTCCTATAGCAATCATAAAATCTCACCCTCCTGGTTTTTCCTATCTCTTGAAGCCCTCAAGATTGGTAAGCAAAACAAACTCTCAGTTCACGTCGGTAACCGGTAAGGCCACACCTAAAATATCATTTCCTGAACGTGAACCAACCAGTATTCCTGGAGGAGGTTTTGCTGCAGACATATCAAGCTGAATGGTAATTGACCTACGGAAATTCTAAGCTTTGCTTTCGAGTTTGCCTTAGCACTTTCATTTTGAATCAGGTGGAGATTTCCTCTTTTATTAAATTCATTCCATAATCACAAATTCCAGAAAGGTGCCAGGATGTCCACGCAAATCAGTATGATGAAGAGAGTATTCCACACTGCCAGCCAGGAATTTTAGCAACATGTATAACTAGTATTTAACTATAAATAGACAGATGCAACTACAGAAAGGAAAGAGTAATTTAGCTTGTTCTGATATTTGGAATTTTGATTCTGATCCAGATGGGAGATATTGTGCTGAACTAGTAAAAACATTGGTATGGAAAGAAAAGTGCTCCTCCTGGCTCTCTACCAGCATTGATTGGATTCCCCTTCGGGTTAATCAATCTGCAGCTGAATTGACTTTCTTTCTGTGCGATAACCTTTCGGGTTCTCTGACAATAACACAGCAGATAGAACACAGAGCTGAAAATCAGAGGAATGGGAATCTAATCCTAATTTTGCTATTAAATACTCATGTGACCCTGTGCACCTCAGTTAACCTCTTTGAGCTTCATTTTCCTTATCTGTAAAATGGGGATAATAATCCCTTGTGTGACAGCTTTTCAGAGTTTTAATAAAGCTCATAGCATGTTTTCAACAGAAAATTTGCTGTCCACCTGTCTAGGCTTTCCTTGGGAGGAAATTCGGTGAGCAGAGGATCCCTAGACATATCCCTTTAAGTCAGAGCTAAAGGATGACCCTCAAGTCCTCTCCAGGCTCACGATGTTTGGACCAAGCAGAAAAGCACATGTGTAAGTCATTCTTTGTACCTCAGAGTTTTCTTTTTTTTTTCTTTTTGAGACAGAGCCTCAAGCTGTCCCCTTGGGTAGAGTGCTATGGCATCACAGCTCACAGCAACCTCCAACTTCTGGGCTTAAGCGAGTCTCCTGCCTCAGCCTCCCAAGTAGCTGGGACCACAGAAGCCCACCACAACACCCAACTATTTTTTGGATGCAGCCATCACTGTTATTTGGTGGGCCCAGGCTGGATGAGAACCCACCAACTTAGGTGTATGTGGCTGGCGCCTTAGTGACTTGGGCCAAAGGTGCCGAGCCAATGTGCCTCAGGTTTCTAGTCTAGAAACCACCAGGATAATAAAATTGAAACTGATGTTTCTCATGAGAGGTTGTGAACACTGAGTGCCTAAACCAAACAAATGAATACCTTTAGTTAAAATCTCAATAATCCAGGGCCTGATATCTGTTGGTGAAGTAGGTTGGTCCTTAGCTCTATTTAAAGATACTTTGTGGTAAGTAGTATTATTTTCCTCACTTTACTGGTTACAAAACAAAGATGCAAAAGCTGTGTTAGGATTGCCCCATCAGGAAGTGATGGAGGAAAGACTTGATCCGAGTGGTCTTAGCTACCAAGACGTAAGGTCTGGTGAGACCCTCATTTTTGTTTCCATTGATATTTAATGGTACATTTGAAGAAGTTTTGTTAACCTGGGCAGCGCCTGTGGCTCAATGAGTAGGGTGCCGCTGGCCCCATATACTGAGGGTGGCAGGTTCAAACCCAGCCCTGGCCAAACTACAAGAAAAAAATAGCCAGTCATTGTGGCGGGCGCCTATAGTCCGAGCTAGAGAGGCTAAGGCAGGAGACTCACTTGAAAGCCCAGGAGTTGGAGGTTGCTGTGAGCTGTGATGCCATGGCACTCTACCCAGGGGGATAGCTTGAGGCTCCGTCTCAAAAAAAAAAAAAGTTGTTTTGTAAAGGAGATGAGAGCCTTGAAGATGAGCAGCATAAACGGTTGACCCTTCGAAGTTGACACCACCAAGTGAGAGTAAACTACTTGAGAGGTTGCTAAAGTCAGTATCAACATTCTACAGTTGTTTGACATTTGAAGCAAATTGAAAA
>NW_003852498.1:3704808-3732625 GCF_000181295.1 Otolemur garnettii
AGGCAGGAGACTCACTTAAGCCCAGGAACTGGAGGTTGCTGCGAGCTGTGACACCATGGCATTCTACTGAGGGCCATAAAGTGAGCTTCTGTCTCTACAAAAAAACAAACAACAAAAAAAAAGTTTTGTTAACCAAGAGAGTTGCCTGTGCCTTTTTTTATTATCAAAGAGACAATCTGAGGGTGGAAATTAGAATGTAAGAATGTTTAAGGAAAAACTACATAAAAGTAATGTAAAAATTTAAGTTTTAGTTTTTTTATTTAGAAAAATAAACCAATAGGGTTAGAAATTAACATAATAAGAAATTTTTGTTGTAAAGTCAAAAGTGAAATTGCTCCTTTATCTCTTTTCCATGTCATTTTACTTAGACAAAACAAATAAACAAACAAAAAAAGGAGTCCAAAAAGGTAGGCTGTCAGGAAGACTCACATGTAGAAACTATACTCAAAGAATGCAGTGGAGGAAATGCAGTAAGGGCCAAGCAAGGGGCTGACCCCATGGACGTGCCATTCAACCGGTTGTAAGGAACAATTTGTGTTTCTTTAAATGAAGTGATTGCTTGATTGGGCTAATCCAAAATCTGTCTGTACTATTCACTTTTTCTAAATTTTGATCAATGTTTTAAAAGCAGCATAATTATGGAACAAATAATGCCTTATTTATCTGAAGTGTGAATTCAATGATAGAATTTCATATTTGGAATTTTAAAAATATTATACTATAATAGGAAAAGACTTGGTTAATATATTTCTACTTTTATACTCTTCCTTTACAACATCACCAATATCTTGACATTTTCTTCATTATAAAAATACATTTGCTAACTTACCTACTCAATAGTTTGACAGCTATTTAATGAACCCCTGCTCTGTACTGGGCACTAAGCTAAGTTTTAAAAATTCAGATTTGAGCACAGCTCTCTCCCCCTGTCCCCAAGATCCTTTCAAGGTAATGATGTGGAAATCAGCCATCAGGCAATTGCAATAAGATGTGAATTAGATGTTGCATGGTGCTATGCCAGGCACCTCAGGATCAGACTAATCAGGGTTGGTGCTTTTCTTATGGTCTAAGCAGGAGCTGGGCTGAAACTGGCATGCTGGGACCAGACCTAGGAAGACTAGCCCCTGAGCAGAGATACCGCAGCAGCTAGAGGCTATTGGGGGGGGGGGTAACCAAGGATGAGGCAAGGAGGGGTCAGTAGAAGTCTTGCCAGAGCAGATCCCATGTTAAGAAACAGTGTAATGGGGAGGTTACTGATGGCTCCCCACATATACCCCCAAAAGTTCAATCGGCGCTTTGCCACACAAATGTCTATGGCCAGTTGAAGATTTCTAAGGGAACACAATGATGAACAGTCTATAGAAGCATCAATTAAAGAAACAAATCTAATGACCCCTGTGGACAATTCCTCTGGCCTGCTTGGACACAAAACCTAGTTAATGGTGAGAACAGAGGAGGTAAGTAGCAGGGAAGCTCCCCACTCCCACCTCACTCAAATCGTAGGTCAAGCTGGGCTGGAGAGAAGAGAGTGTTAGTTACATTGGATATAAAACTGTAATTTTAAATGTGACTGGACTGATTTTTATTTCAAGACCTGAAAGTAATTAGGCAGCTACGGGATTTGCCGGAGATGTTAGTAGATGGGAAAGCCATGCTTAAAGTTGGTGCTGTGAGAAATAATAAAACTGTATCTTCTTTGTAACTCCTGTGGAATTGGGACTGTTGAAATGCTAGCTCTAAGTGTTATCAATAAGGTAGAGGTGCAAACAAGGATGTAGTTAGAGGGACTCGATGCTGAAGTGGGACAGGCGTCTCAGAAATGCTGGTAGTTCTAAGCAGACTATTACCTCAGTTAACCTCTCTGAGTCTCTATTTTACTTTTGTAGAGTCACTTGCCAAAGTCATTGAGTCACGTTTATTTTGGTCTTGACTTCAGATCGCTGACTTTAAAAATAGCACAGGCCTTGTTTTTATATAATGCACAGTGGAACCCATTAATTTTTCAATTTTTTTTAACATAAGTGAGTTTCACCTTGGACCATGGTGACATCATTCCTTTCACTGCCTGACTCACCTGAAAGTATTTTGAGGAGGGACAGGTTTGTTCTTGAGTTGTAAAGAGAAACATAAGTGTCTAGTGGACATGCAGACTTCAAGACCTGACTATTCGATTACGTCTAGTCTCAGAGGGGAAAGGAAGGCGAGACAACCAAAGAACAAATATAAGACTTTCGCAGGCACAGCAGAATGGGGACCCCAACCCACTTACTGATGGACGCTGCCATGAGGGGAGGAATGCTGCTCCTGGCTTCGTGGTTGATGACCCGGTGTGTGACCCACACGGCTCACACCTGCTGTCCTTCCTGCCTCTCCTTTGCCCACTGAGCATGCACTTTAACAGAGCACTCCAAGAGAGCAGTAACCAAGAAGTTAGGTGATATTTCTTTTTCTTTCTTTTTTCTTTTTTTTTCCTCTCTTTTAGTTTCTGGTTCCTGATTTTTATTTTCAGCCCTTTCTGTTTTCTTCCTATACTCTGCCTATAACAAATGAAATACAAACCCTCTGTAACTAGAATAATTTAAGAGAATAAATTCTCAAACCAAAAGCAGCCATTTTACTTAAGAAGCTTTTAGCAAGACTTCCTCTGACAATGCTTTGGCTTTCATGTCATTAAGAGATTTCAAAACCTGGGAAACATTAAGGGTTCTTACGCATCTGAATGCCCACATATTGCTTGTTATGAATCATGAACCACTTTCACGACTAACCAAACAGTATTCCTGTGCAGGGTAGAGTTGGTCGTTTTCATCTCATTGTAAAATCCGACCCAAGTTGTACATTGGATATTCAGAAGCCACATTATGCTGTAATTATTAAAATTAACAAAAAAGACTTTTTAAGTGAGAGTAATAAAACTAGTTTCACAAACTGAAACTTTTTGTAACTTATGAAAATAACATCATTTAGCATTTGATTATATGGACTAGTATTCAAAACATTTCTTCATTACAGATGATTAAAATTGATAATATAAATTACGTTGTATCACCATATGGCCTTTCTCTCTGAAATCATTAAAATGCAATCATTACAATTGAACTGTAAAACACAAGTAATATAAAAATGCTTGACATGTGATTTAAAGAAATGATGTGTTAAGGTTCAAACAAGGTACACTTTCATATCATAAGACAGTCATCAGATTTATCCCATGGAAATATACTCTAATGTGAAAGTGTGCCCACTGATAGCTCCAGAAGCCTGGTCACACTTTTGCTCTTAGGGATTTTCTCAGTGTGCTTTGCTTCACTTGGGGAAAGAAACAAAAACCATAATGACTCCCAAATCTCTATTTACAAGTTTACAAGAAGCAATTTCAATTGACTCGAGTTACCTGTAATCACTTAGTCAATGCATATGAAGAGAAAACAGCCTCAATAATAAAGACCAACTCTCCTCAACTTCCTGTTCCTATCTCAGTTTGGGGGGAAAAGAAACCGCCCGCCTCCCTTTAGATAGGAAATGGCAATGCAGAAAGTAGTTTTGAATTTCCTAAAAAATACCTGTTCCCTTTCCCAAGTAAACTGGAAATACACGTCCACAGAAAGACCTGTATGTAAAAGCTCACAGAAGCATTCTCCATTAGTAAAAATCACTGGGAACAATCCCTATGTCTGGCAAAGGGGAAGGGCAAAGCAAACAATGGCCAATTCATGTGGTGAAATTCTGATCAGCAACAGAAATGGAGTGAATCATTGACACACACAATGATACGAAATTTCAAAAACCTCACACTAACGGAAAGAAACCACACAAAAAGACGACACGTGGTATGATTACATTTGTATGAAATTTCTATAAAAGGCAAAACTACAGAGGCAGAGAACAGATCAATGTTTGCCTGGGACTCATGATAGGAGCCAGGATTGGCTGAAATGGCACGAGGGAACTTTCTGAAGTGATGAAAATGTTCTAAAACGAGATCGTGTCTTTGGTTGAACAACTCTAAATTTAATAAAACGCCATCAAAATGTACACGTAAAATTGATGAATTTTATAACAAATTACATCTACATAAAGCTTTGAAAAAAATCTAGGTTTGTTCCATTCTCTTTCTGCTAATACTTCGTCTATTTCTCTGCTTTTTTATTCATGATCAGAGTAGAACATTTTCCATTCTGTGATCTTCTTCTACTAAAAACTTACCCAAATATAGCAGCTCTTTATATCTCCCTCCTTCTGTCTGCCTGGCTTGTTCATTCACTCAGTCATTCAATTATTCAACAAAACTATATTGAGCATCTACCGAGTATCAAGCCCTGTGCTAGGTGCTGAAAATGCAAGATGAATAAGTCATCTCCTAATGCTCTTCTTTTCATTAGGAACTGTCTGCACTTCACAGGCGCACTTACCTATCTTTTCTACCTCTATTAACCACCCCATTTAGGTCAGCAAGTCTGCCAGTTGGTTCAGTGCTTTGCAGAAAGTACTACCTTAAACTGTCAACCTTTAATACTTTAATGAGTATATCTTGAAAACACTTAGAAAACTAAAAATTAGGTTATCAGTCAAAATATTTATTCACTGGTTTCTTCCAAAAACACTGCAGGCAACACTAATGCTTTGGCACAAAGGACTTTTATTCAGCAATACCAACTTTCCTGTCCCCATTGGTAATACCTAAGGTAGTTAGGGATTTACATAAAGGTTGCTCTCCAGGGTGAAGGATAGCCTTCCACACCTGCTTTGAAGATGTCTCTAAATCCCAAACGGACCATTTTCCAAACTAAATGTGATAGACTTAATAGTTTCCAGAAACGATTTTTGACTTAATGATATTTTCTAGATTTATCCATTCACTGTTTTACAAAAATATTTTCTTCTTGCAATTCTTGTGCACCAGACAGGAAGCTAAATATTGGTGTGAAAGATGAATAAGGATGAGAGTTTTCCCTGCAAGTGCTTACAACGTGAAGGATAGACGGTCAAAAAGACAAGACAAGAGCAGAACAATAAAAGCATCTACAGTGACTAGAAGCTGTATCTACATTCTTACATACATGTGGCTTTTTCTGAAGGTGGTTTTGAGCTGATTTTCCGAAACTGAGTAAGGGTGTGACAGTCATACTAAGAGTAAAGTGGTGAGGAATCCAAGCAATGGAGCAGCATGTGCAGAAGTCGTGCTCAGGGAATTATATGCAGCGGAGAGATGTAATACAGGGCGCAACTGGAGAAGTGGCTGGAAAAAATGGAATTGAATATTTATTTTCTTAAGAGTTGAATAAGGAAAGAACATATAACAAATTGTATTTTACATTGTAGATAAAGGTCATCCACAAGGGTTTTAAGTAGGCAGGTGACATGAAGAAGACGAGTTTCACACCAGTAAAGGGGATGGGTGATGACTGGATTTGAAATTTTTAGGACATAAAGGACGTAAAGATGCCCAGGATGACATCGTCCTTTCCCTGGCTTTTCTAGAACTGATCATGACCTAGAAGATAAGCAGCAGTCCCGGTACTGCTTACCCTTGGAAAGTAAGTGTGCTACATATTTCTTTAGGCAATTCCCAGGGAACCCTGTTAAGTGATTGGTGTGCTGTCCTTCAGAGACTAGATTAGCAATCCAAGTCTCATTCTTCCTCTGTATATTTTTGTTTCTTAATGTCTGATTTCACTTACGCTTAACAAAGACATTATTGTCTCTGTCTTCTATGATTTTCTTTTCTGGAGAAGTCATGTAGTGGCCAACCCTACTATAAACACAAACACAAGGATGATGGCAGTGTTCCTAATGAAAATGAGTCTTTCCTCGAGGTGGCATCCATTTATTTCAGTGCCTGTTTTTTTAATACAAAAAAGGGACGTTAATAAGAATTAATTTATAATTTAAAATATATCTTTAAAAACATTTTATGCAGAGATATGATGAACTGTGCCCTTTCCCATCAATCTCAGCACTTTGAAGACTGAGGGGGAAAGTCTATGGACAAAAAGAATATATATTCCAAAATACAGCATAGGAAGAGAAAAAAATCCTTGATGCAGCACCTTCCTCACATGTAAACATTAGGCTTTGCCTAGCAAGGTTTTGTTTGTTTGTTTGTTTGTTGAGACAGAATCCCACTATGTTATCCTCAGTAGAGTGCCGTAGCATCATAGCTCCCAGAAACCTCAAACTCTTGGACTCAAGCTATTCTCTTGCCTCAGCCTCCCAAGTAGCTGGGATGACAGGAGCCTGCCACAACACCCAGCTATTTTTTTGTTGCAGTAGTCATTGTGGTTTTAGCAGCCCAGGCTGGGTTCAAACCCGCCAACTTCAGTGTATGTGGCTGGAGCCATAACTTCTGTGCTACAAGTGCTGAGCCCCTGGTGCAGTTTTAATGCTTGCCTAGCCCTATTATTCATTGATAAAACTAGAGATTATGTGGACGGATGAAACATATGTTGCGATTATAAACATATGCGATTATGTTGATTATAGCACACCATCCTGCAATAATTCTCTTACAGTCACTTAAAATAACTCTTTTCCCTCTTTTTTCCCCCTGAAACGACTCCTCTCTCATCTCCTCTTATTCTCTCTTTTGTGCGGGTCAGCTCCAGACAGGGCATCCACCTTGTAAACTATCACCTGGTACCCTGATGGTTTCCCTTCATGTGCTGCACAGTACTTTGACCCCATCCTCAAACCTGGTCAGAATGTGGCTGCCCAGTGGTAGAAGAATTCTCATTCAGAGTCATTAATCAATGGCTCTGAAGTTAATTGATGACTCTGAAGTACAAAGCCTTGTACATGTTATACATCAATCTCACACAAGTTTTTTTTTTTTTTTTAAAGAAGGAAAGAAAAGAAACTGTAAAATTTGGTGTCATCTGTGAAAATTGTCTGTCTGGTTTGAATTTGTATGGAAATGTTTTAAATTCAAGTTCTAGAATGATGTTTTCCTTCCATCAGCTTTAAAGCAGCTGAAGGTGTGGGCCTCGGGAAAGATTTCCATTAATAGAAAGACTTCAGTATTCGTTGCTGTGACCAAACACTTCATTTAAAAACAGTTCTGACATGTTATGTTCAAAATATGTCTAAATTTGAGAAGAAAAAGTTTAGTACTCCAAAGAACTCAGATTTAAAGCAAGGAGTAGGGAGAATCAAAACAGGCATCCTAAAAGCACATGGGAAGTATACTACTGAAATGGTATTTTCTAAGAAATACTAATTAGCAGTCATTAACAAGAGTAAAAGAAGTGAGAGAGGGGTGGCACCTGTGGCTCAGTGAGTAGGGCGCTGGCCCCATTTACCGAGGGTGGTGGGTTCAAACCCAGACCCCGCCAAACTGCAACAAAAAAATAGCCAGGCATTGTGGTGGGCACCTGTGGTCCCAGCTACTCCCACCTGTGGTCCCGGGAGACTGGGGCAAGAGAATCGCATAAGCCCAAGAATTGAAGGTTACTGTGAGCTGTGACACTACAGCACTGTACTGAGGGTGACAAAGTGAGACTCTGTATCTCAAGGTACCATAGTAGAAAGGAATAACCCATTCAGTTTGAGTTCTATAATCTGTGGCCAAACCTGTCTATTTAGGATTGGCTATCTACATTATAGGAATTATACGTAGAAGAAAATCATCAACCTGAGCTAAGAATTCACCTTATTTTTGTGGTGGCATTTATAAAATTATTTTCCTTTTTGAAACTTGGTATGGAAAGTGTTAACATTCGTACACAGGGATTTAAAATGAAAGGTTATATCATGATGAGGCGGTGGGGAGAGCCGCAGTTGGCAAGGGGAAAGCCATTCTGATAAATGTTCTCAATAGTGGTCATCAGATTGGAAGGGACCTCCGGCCGTACAGCCAGACTTGTGAGCCATACATAGCTCAGAGCTTCCCAGGGTCCTGTGGCAACTAGGTCTGTTCAGAGGGATTGCTTTCCCTCCAGTCTGTCTTCCTCTACAACCACACTGTAAGGACTCAGTCTGACCTAGGAACTTTGGGAACACATACAGCTAGTGAAATAATATACCGTTCAAGGTAAGTGGTCCTTTGGGTCCATGATAGCTTTCAGCATGACATACTTTGGCTAAAAGAATCATTTTTAAACCCCCACGGGCCCCTCCTTCTCTCTCAGAAGACTGTCTTCCCATCTATATCCGGCTTCACCATACTCCCATTCTGCTCCTTCTAGAATCGTAGGCTACTGCCTGGCGGCCTGATGTGTGTGCTGGTAACACAACCAGGAAGGGCCGGGGAGTTAATGCCACACCATAAACAGTTCACAGAAGGATCCAGAAAATAAATTCCTCTTCTTTCCTCCCCTCTGCAGACTGTACAAGGGACCATGGTGCCATGTGACTCTCCAGAGTCATCCCCAAAGGCTGACCAAATGACTGGGTTTTCTTTTGAAGCTGCATCCACCTCGGGAATATATCACGTTACATTTACTCTCTCTTTGTCCCACTTCTATTTTCCTTTCATTCTTGTCGTCCTGATTTACACCCCATAATAAGGCATTAGCATATCAATTTTATTTCAGGTCCTGGGTTTTTTTTTAAGGCTAAGAGAGAATACTTGATAAATTTCATTACTTTGATTGAATGCCTTCAAGGGCCCAAATTATGAGCCCATGATAATATATAATCAAATGTCCTTAATCCACTTAGGGCACTATCGGGCAAGTTTATCGCTATTCTTTTATGGAAACAGAAAGAAAAACACCATAAACAAAAGGTCTTAAGTGGGGAATTTCCATATGTTACACGTGACACTAACTTTATCTTTTGGAAGGAACATGAAGAGTTTGACACACCTTGATTTAGAAAAATAGTCACTGCTTATTAATCCCATATGTAGTCCCAGAAGTCACTGCTTATTAATCCCACATTGTAGTCCCAGAAGTGAGATTCCAGGAGAGCTGTTCCTGAAGATCTCCTTTATACTACCATAGATAAATTCTGGATATACCAAAGTCCTACACATCTAACACCAGTACTCTGAGAATTCTTATCTTCACACAGGCAATTTACCTGAAATCCCCCTTCCCGTGCCCCCCAAACTCCGCTCTCTACCTTGAACACTCATGATTCAGATGAAGGGCCTTCTTTTGTTGTGAACTTCCCCAACTGTCCCTCCTTCCTATTGCAAATTTAAGCGCTCATTCTTCCACTTTCAAAAGCTCCTATTTATAATTTTACTCCAGCCCCCACCTCACAGATAGCACCTGTCTATGTGTCTTTTCTAACCACATGGAGAATCCTCTGAATTTTCAGGTTGTGTCACCTTTTATTTTTATATATCCTTAAGTCTTATGGCTCCTGAGACATGATAAATAATGACTCAATAAAAAGGAATGAGGAGAAAGGGCCAAAGGAGGAAAAAGAAGTCTCCTTTCACTCTTCCTTTCTCCCCAGATTTTGGGTTTGAAGCAGAAATTCCAAAGTTAAATAATGCTGCATATTTGGGGAAAGTCCTAGAAAATATCCTGGTGCCCCAATGCCCTGTACAACAAAATATGTTCAGTCAATCCTCTGGAGATTTCTTTTTTTTTTTTTTTTTTCAGATTGAGAAGTGGTTTCAATAGTACCATACAAACCAATAAAGAAAAGATTTGCTTTCCAGAAATTTGTTTTGAGGGAAAATTTCCTGGAATGATTTAAATATATAAACTAACAGATAAACTGTATTTAAAATCCTGACGTTTGAGATGGGGGAAATGAGCACTGGGAATTAGAATGGATCGTCCTCGAACTGATAATAAACCTGCTTAGGCTAAAGAAAAGATAGGACCCTGTACAGTGTTTTCAACCACAAATTTGATTGAGCACTAATAGACAACCCCATCCTGATCTTGCACTTCTAGGAAGATGAACCCAGACACGTGAAAATCCTTCCTGAACAAAACAGCTTTGCCATAGTTATCCTCTCAATATCGTACGATAGGCAGTCATTTCCAGGATGAGATTGTGGTTCCCCGGCATAAAGACTAAGGAGGCAACTGCTATTTCTGATTGTGCTAACCTGTGCATAATTATGTAATTACCTACTAAAATTTAGTCGGAGTGTTGCATATCTAAATCATTAACTTTAACAATTGACGAGCTGCTTTGATTAGTATTTTCACAGTGTCAGATAACATACTTTTGTCAGCTTTCATATGATTATTTATGATGGGGAATCTGTTTATGCAAAATGTTTTTATTACCTGTTGGAAGAAAAAGAGGGGGTGGGCTATGAGGCAGGGGGTCCTGTGCCTCCCTCGTGATTCAACTCAGGAAATGCCCAGGATGAGGAAATACAGAAAGGGTGCCCATGATCACTCCCCAGCTGGCATACAGCGTTAGCGGCAGGTTAGAACAGTATCCAGAGAACTCAACTTGAGGGAAGTGGGTTCTCCTCTGGCAAATTAGACTAACAGGACATCAGTGTCCGTGGCACTAACTCAGACTGTCACACGCAGCCCGACTTGGCCAGGCAGCCCTTCTAACAGCATTGATCAGTACAGCTGCTCTTCTAAGGAAGAGGCGTGTCGATATATTTGTTATTTATTTTCCAGCAGAGACACAGCAGCTGCAGCAGTTTTTGAGAAAATTCTCCGACACGTCTGATTTGCTATCACTCCTAGGTGCTATTGACTGTAGACACACATTCCTATTAGGCAAACATCTCCAAATGCAGCTAGTTATTGAAATAGAAAATCCTTTAATTTCTTGGCTAGGACGAGGCTGTGCGATGCCAAATTTCAACCCTCTATGGAAGACAGAAAGTCCTCAGGACATGAAGCGTTTCTTGTCTCCTCGGGCAAATTGGCTGGGCTCATTTGTTTGAAGTAAGCAATTACAAAAAGTGGCTTAGGGAAATTTTAAAGTAAAATGAAAAACAAAAATACTCCACTGGCTACTATGCATGTATCGCCTTTCCCTTTTGAGGAAATGTGTTTGGGGTGGAGACAGGAATCAGAAAAAGAGGTTAATATAGGTGACATATTCTAATTTGGAGTATTAAAAAAAGAAATGTATGTGATTGGCCACTGAGATCAGAAAGAACATCCTTCCAAAAGAATTTTCAGAGCAAAATGGACCCTTAGTTGTCGTTATTCTTTTCTTTCTCTCTGCCTTTTCATGATGCCGTGTTCCAGTGACAATGCATAGAAAGGTATGATTTCATGACATCAGAGTCATTCATTGTCTCCCTGTCCAAATGAGAAATAATATTTGAAGTGCTGTTTGTCTTCTGAGAGGAGCAGAGGACACTCTCCCACGTGATTTGTTTTATCAGGTCAGGAATGTCCACCTCCACTGTCGTAAAGTATTGATCTCTCAAAATCAGACATCTCTGTCTCTGTGTCTCGCAAGCACGGACATCTGCTCCATCTTTCCCAGTAAGACTCTTCCTCACAATCACACACGCTGCTGTCTCCGGGATCACAAGCTTAATTTTACTGTGTTTAAACCCTCGTGATTGAGCACACGTGCAGCAACACTGTTCCAGCGCTGTGCCTTCAATCTTGTCTTTCCGTGTCTCTGAATATAATTTAAATGTAAAACTTTATTTTTACAATTTCAAATCACCATCCAGCCTTATAATTTGTCTTCTGCTCTGTATTAATGCTACCCTTCTTGACCATGAGTCTGGAACAGTTTTTCTCAAGTTAAGAACTATCTGCCGTTCTGAATATTTGGAAAAGAAATCAATCCTGGGCAGCACCTATGGCTCAAAGGAGTAGGGCGCCGGCCCCATATGCTGGAGGTAGCAGGTTCAAATCCGGCCCTGGCCAAAAACGGCCAAAAAAGGGGGAAAAAAGAAATCGATCCTATCCTCTTCTTTGATAACATTTTAAGTTATCTACTCCATTATGCAAAAAGGACTCCTATTTGAAGCTTTGCCATATTCTTTTGCTTTCTAAATAAAATGATCACATATTTTTATTGTTAATTACTTTACCATCTCCTTCATTCTACACCCTACATGTGCAAGAATACTTGCAGCAAATTTAGGGGCAGCAATATGCATTTCATCTGTCGGGAGATGGCTACCCTGTACAATATCAATACCGTAAATAAAAAGGAATCACAAGTCATCTGAGTATTAGAGGTAAAACGCAGTAAGGGGTCCTCCTGCTTGGTCATAACCTAGATTACCATTTTGGAGCCAAAAGACTAACCCACCTGACTTTTAACTTTTTTTTTTTAACTACAACATATTTGTATTCAGCTATTCAGCTGAACCTCACGTATGTGATGATGCCCCAGAGGAAGGGGTCAGGAACGGGTTACAATGCAGAAGATGCAAGGATATTATGAGGAATGAAGCGAGGCCCAGCAGAGGAGGGGGACATGGAGCAGAATCTGGGACAACTTCAAATGAAAAGAGCTTTTGCAGTCATTACTTGGTAACAATAAGCTTCATTTCAACACATCTGTTTTGGACACCAAAGTGACAGTGTTAAAAACAGAAGAAAACAAAACTCAAAACAAGGTTTCTTGATTGTGGAGTGCTGTCTTGTGCAATATTGTAAGACTGTCAACTATTTAGCAACACCTGTAGCTTCTAGCTACCAAATTCCAGTAGTTTTTTCATGCAGTTGTCATGACCTAGAAAGTCTCCAGACACTTCCCAATGGCCCCTAGAAGACAAAACTGCTTTCAGTTGAGAACCGCTTTTTAAAAACTTGTCTTAAAATGTCTCACTTTACCCTTGACCTCATAAACATCCCTAGTAGCATCTGCTGTGTGATTTTTCAGGGCAAAGATCTCTAGAGTTTAAATACTCCATAATCATGACCATTAGTAATGGTTAAGTGGTGTTTAGCCAACCATCAGTAAAGGAAGTTAAGGACCCAGGACTACCATAGGTTTATAAAGACATTGTCATGGCTCCACTCTCCACAGGAGAATCTAGCAGACAAGACAAACAAGACTGGGTGTCCCCTCTTCATGTGTCTGGAACACTGTCTGTGGGCATGTAGGATTCTTTGTCTACAGGACCATTCCTTTCTACATTCAACACTCTGTTGACAAAACTCTCAAGAATGGTTGAGGCTGAATCCCAGGAGAGAGAAGCCAATCTTCTGCGACATTTTCTTACAGCCTACCAGTTTTTCTCACTGAACGATGCAGTATAGTCTTGTCTCTGGATAAAAATAATATTATTCCTATTTTGGCAAATTCAAAGGTCCACAATAAGTTTCTCCTTTATTTAAAAATTTCTACCACAATCCCCTTATATTTCTACACTTCCAAAAAATGTGACCGTATTTTCAACCATTCTTGAAATTTTTGTTGTATAAGAACAGCATGCACCTAGCTAAAAGAATTTTTCTTTCAAGTTTTATAGGCAGTAGATTTGTTTTCAGATTTGAAAAGTATATTACTATCTAGCTTATAGAAATAATTATTATACATTTTTACATAATTTTACATTTCTGAGGACATCCTAGCCTTTCTCTTTCGGATCTCATAAGCTTTTCTAAATTTCTTAGGAAATGAAAGATTCTAAAAATCATAAAAGTTTCTGTTATTTCCTAAACAGCATGCAAAGCTGTTGCATAATCTCAGAAAAGATAGACAGGACAGACCTTACAAATATATTTAAATCTCTGAAATGTAGACAAGAATATGTAAATTGAAAGTAAATTTATTTTAGTGAACTGGCAAGAAGGGAAAAAATATAGGGCCATATGTTACCATCAGTTTTGCTATGCATATTTGGGGTGGGGGGGAAGCTTCTTAAGCCAGACAATTTCAGGCCATAAAATGTCTTCCATAGGTAACCACAAGCTGGCAAAAGTAGTAGGCAAGTGTTGGAAGTTAGAAATGAGGACGATGCTTTTATTGGTGGCTGAGCAGAGTAGGGAACTCGGTGTAAGAGAAATGAAGATGAGGGTGTGATCATTTTACTTCAAGTGAAAATGGTAAGAAAACTCTGTGCTTGAAGCAGAAGTTCTTTGTTTCACCTTCTTCCTCCTGTTGGTCTCCCTCCACACACAGGCACAATTCTGAAATTCACAATTGTGAAAATAACCTATAATGTCAAGAATGTGCATTCCAGCTCGCTTACCTGTTCTAGGCACCCCAATCATTTCTTCTTTCAGATCTGCTTCAGTGCAAAATATCACAACATACAGGAAGTCAGTCAGAGTCCTAGGCATAAGCACAAATGATAAATTATGTGTTTTAATATAAATAATAAACTGCAAGAAAGCCAGACTTTACCCGTTCTATGACTTTACCCATTCTCGTAACTACAATCCACAGTGCTGTGAACAATGTCAGTCATTCAATAAGTATTCAACAATTTTGAAATGAATACATAGATGAGTGTAGTAATTAAAAACTGGTTGTGAATGGCACTAGGAGCTTTACATAGTTTATATTATTTTTCTTCATGTGTGTTTGTGTATGATTATATTTGAACATGGAAATTTGCCCTGAAAGGTTAAAGATTTTCAATAATGACATGGTTCTATATGCTTGGAGTCTTTTAGCATTTATAAAGCTTCTGCCATGGCTTTTAATAAATTCAGAAGACAGAACTCCAACTACTTCAGAAGACAGAATTCTATTTTCCAACTGAGACCACGGGCAGACAACTGACTCTAAAACTTCTATTTCTTAATCTATGAAGTAACCATAACACAGTTTCATATGGTTCCTGTGAGTATTAAACAGTCTGAGGTATAGAAAATGGCTTGGCAGAATATAAAGTACTGGATAAATGTTGAAATAGTATTACTGAAGTTATGTTCAGAGAACAAAGCCCATAGGTAATTACATAGATCATTTGAATATTAGCAATTATGTGACCTTTTGGATTTCAAGAGGTCAGAAGTTCCAAGGTAGCAAATGCAGATCACCAAGGATCCTGGGTTCTAAGTCTCATCATAGCACAGATTTGCTGTGAGACTGACCAGAATTCATGAGACTTTTTGTACCTCAGTATCATCGCCTGAACAATAGGGCTCTCCTAAGTTCCCTGAGGCTCTTTTCTGCTGTAATGTTTATGATTCTATGACAAAAAAGATTGATGGGGCACCTGGAACACAACACAAAAATGCAAGACCAGATTTGGAGAAAGTTATAGAAAAAAAGAAGGGAATAAAATTAGTTGTACTTAACTTTCCACCTTTTAGCCCATCCAATACCACAGTCATCACTGCAGCCACCAGTCCCCTCAGGTGTGATCCCACTCTGCAATGTGCGACTCCCCAGGGTCCCGGCAGACACCTGAGTGCAGCTAGAAGTTCAAGGAAGTGAAAATCCAATGAGGGAAGATACTCATCCACAGAGGACAAGAGCCAATGGATAAGATCCCCCCCCCCCAAAGGAAGACATTTCTGAGGCAATTCTACAGGACTTCTCAGAGATTCCCATGGGATCAATCCCCAGTTTCCCACAATGGTGATTAAACTCAACAAGGCATTTTTCACTGACTTTTCTTCTTCCCCATGTCATGTTTTCTAATCTTCCACTCTAGTTCCTCACAGTCACTTTCCCAAATATGCTACATGAATACAAACCCTTGACTCAAGCTTTATTTTGTTGGTAGATCACAACCTAAGAATCACGTGGCCCTGGAAGCAGCCCATCAGGGTGAGATCTGGATGGTTCAACACACCATCATCGGTAAAGAACCCATCATTGTGGTAATAGAAAGTTACAAAAGTTACCATGGTAGTAGGTGAGGTGATTATAAATCTGGCATAGTCTACCACAATTATTGAGGCTATCCCAGATTTAGTTGGAAAACTAAGAAAATCATAGGAATCCCATGGAAGTGTTTTCTAGAGAGGCCTTTGTCACCTGCACCTACAAGACAGATCATGCTGCAAATTAGGACCTTGGTTTAAATGTGAGAGTAGAGTTACAAAAGAGGCAGAATGCATGGGTCAAATATGGTAACTTTTATGTGCTGGTGTCAAAGACCTGGTAGAAAAAACAATGAAATTTCAAGACCAAAGATGGGGACATTTTATACCAAGTTTCTGAACTATTAGGTTGCATGGGAGAAAATCTATTCACATCAAAGGATTCATGTTTCAGGATTTAATGAAAGAAAACTAGAATGTAGACCTAGAACCAACCTCAATATGCTGCTGGGATGGTCCTTGAAGCTTAGTCTGCAATATAAAGATAGCAGAAGTGCCTTAGCAGAGGTTGAAGGAGTCAGAAGCCCCAGCAAGAAGAAATAATAGGATGTTTGGGGGGGGGTTGTGTGTGTGTGAGATCAGAGAATCTACCACTTATAAACCTGCCACCTCAATGAGATACTGTATCAGGAAGTCTAAAACAAACCAGGACATCCACACCCCCTAATCTAATCATGTAAGATAAAGGATGAGCTGTGGTATGTAGTACCCTGACTGCCAAATGGTGGCACAGCATAGAGTCAACTTCTTGGATTTTAGAAATGGTGCACACTGCATTTAAGAATACTTCCCGGTAAAACAGAAAGTTGCCAGTTTTAAGTGGCTTTCAGAGCAAGAGAAGACATTACAGTAATTCCCAACACCAGTGCAATCTGCCCTGACACAGGGGCCATAGGACAAAAGAGAGAAATGGTTTTAGAGGCATGTGTGGTGGGTTCTGACACAGGATGGGATACCTGACAAGCTCCGACAGGAGACTCATGATCCAGACAACTATTCTCACTTTACAAATCAATTCCTCACTGGCTACTAACCCTTAGTGAGGAAGAACACCTTAACCGTGGGGTAGAAGGGAATATGCCACCAAAGCTACTTATTACAAGCTGGATATTATCCCAACTATTGAGTCATACGTTTGGGTGAATAAGGAAGTGATCTATTGTGTGATGAACTATTTGAAAGTAGGACCAGGGAATGCAAAGGAATTCTATGAACATGTGGCCCAGAATCCTATTTCTCCTACCTCTGTTGCACTAATCCCTTTCCTCAGGTAACACCTAAGACCATAAGGGGTATTGTGTAACCCAAATGGCAAAAGAATAAAAAAGGTGGACCTGATTAACCAATGGAATATCCTAAATATGTTGATACTAGTCAAATAAGGACCACTTCACCAAGAAGACTCCAAAGTTTTCTGTTCTGACACTCTACAGTCTAGGACAGGAGAGATGTATTGAAGCACTGTAGCAGCATCCAGATGGAGGGCTGTACTAGCAAGGTACATGGATTACACTTCTCTTGGGCTCCTTCCTGGGTCTGTCTTTTATTCTAGTTATTGCTACTATAATGACAACACAAGGTCCTGACACCACCTTGTCGCTGCTACTCCAAATATTACTTGCTTTATGCCCTGGAACTTTTTTAACTCCATAGCTTAGGACAAGCACTCACACAAGAGCAGCCTGGAAGTGATGTCTCATTATCAATCCTTGGGTTAACTTCTTAATAACCTTGAAGGGAAAAAAGACATGCTTATAGGTGGTATTAGCCAATTATCAACTCAAGTCATGCTCGGTGAGTCAGAAGGCTTCCATCTTAGTATTTAAAGAGGCCCACTAGGTATTAATGCAACCACAGCTTGGAAGTGCAAGAAATCACACCTCATTAAATCACTTCCCAAAACAACTCTTGCATGCAATCCCTTGTCTCAGGTTCTTTTCCTGATAGGAAAACTCGAATAGGCCAGAGAGAAAAGAACAAGAAGCACAGTTCCTTACCCGGAGACCCGGCACTGGTATGCAGTAATTCATAAGTGTACAGATTCAACACACACAAAAAAGCACTATACACAAAAAATCATCCCCTCTTACGCATTAACCAAGTGATTTTACACATAAGAAGAAATGTATCCACAGATCTGAAGGACAGAGTATGCTTAGAAATGAAGTTCAGAAGCAGGGCTCCCCTTCATTCTTCTCTCCACTGTGATTCAGTCATTAGTGATGTCATTTAACAAAATGGAATTACCGATAATAGATAATAGATAATTTATAGGGTGATATTTCCCTGCTAGAGATCATACCAAGCAGTGTGTATGCATGTCTTGTGTGTGTGTAATCACTCTTAAACTTTATGGCCACCCTGTTATTGGGCAAGTGTCATTACCCCTTTTTTATAGGTAGACATCAGAATATTCAACTAGACAAAGTACACACAGTCACTGACAGAGTTGGATTTGAAACTAAATAAATCACTATGCCATAGAACTGCCTTGTGAGATATTTCTGTGAAATTAGATACTGAACTAAAGTACAGGAAGCTTTACAGAGATGGAAATGGGAGGAAGTTGACTAACCTGCTGAGGTTTTTACTAAAAAATCTAACTCGATTGAGACCACCAAAATTTACCTTTTAGTAGGAGGCCAGGGGGTCATTAATCATTTATTCAAAAACTGTGTATAGAGGACGGCTTTAGATGCTGGAGATAGACAGCAAAGAAGACAAACGCATGAAGTTCAGAGGACTTCCTCCAAACCACATGTAAACCCCGCAAGAGTCACGTTTTATCCCCAGCACCCAGAATTTGCCAGGCCTAGAGTAAATGCTAAATGTATATTTGCTGGAAGGGTTAATCTCCTAGAAGCAGTGGACTTTCAGGCAACGATTGAGCCTTCTACTGTATTTTACTTTCTACTGTATCTGCACATAAACATTTGATTTTCAAGTACACTCTACCTTGTGTGGAAGGAGGAGACTGCTGTGAAAAAGTCAAGTTGAATGCCTCACAAAGACTCCTTCATGGCATCATATATTATACTTTTCTTTGTTGTTGTTGTGTCTGGTTTTATATTTTTCTTATTTCTGGTTTTTATTTCAAAATATTATGGGGACACACATGTTTTGGTTACCCAACTTGATTTGTACAGTTGGAGTCAGTTATAAGCGCAGCCCTCACCTGGACAGTGTGCATTGTACTCGTTAGGTGTGAGTTTACTCGCCCCCTCCGACCCCCTCCCACCTGCCGCTTTCCTTTGAGGTTTACTACCTAATGTGCATATGGGTGTAGATCATTAGTTTCACGTTGATGGTGAGTACAGGCGGTGTTCATTTTTCCATTCTTGAAATACATCACTCCAGTTCCATCCAGGTTGTTACAAAAGATGTCAGTTTGCCATCGTTTTTAGGGCTGAGTAGTACTCCATGGTATATATCTATATTTTATTAATCCATTCAGGTATTGATGGACACTAGGGTTGATTCCACATCTTTGAAGTTGCGAATTGGGCCACATTAAACATTCAAGTGCAACTGTCTTTCTTTATAATAAAACGACATTTTTCCCTTTAGGTAAATGCCCAATAGTGGGATTTCTGGGTCAAATGGTAGGTCCGCTTTTAGCTCTTTATCTCCATGCACCTTTCCATAGAGGTTGTGCTAGTTTGAAGTCCCACCGATAGTGAACAAGTGTTCCTTTCTCTCTCAGAGCATCTTCTGCTTGGGGACTTTTTGACAAAACAGCATCCTCATTGAAGTTAGGTGATATCTCATGGCTCTGATTTGCATTTTCCTGGTGCTTAGAGATGTTCAGTGTATTTTCAAATGTTTATAGATCATTAGTCAATCTTTTACTTGACATTTTTTTCCTTGCCCATTTGCTTGAGTTCTTTATAGATTCTGGTTATCAGCACTTTAGAGAATGTATGTAGCATGCAAATATTATCTCCCATTCTGTGGATTATCCATAGGCAACTGATTCCTGATTATTTCCTTGGCTCTGCAGAAGCTTTTTAATTTAATCAGGTCCCATTTGTTAAGTTTTGTACTTGCTGTGATTGCCTTTATGGTTTTCATAAATTCTTTGCCTAGCCGGGTATCTGTAAGAGTTTTTCTAATATTTTCTTCTCGAAATCTTATACCCTCATACCTTAGGTTTAAGTCTGTTCCTCATCACAAATTAATTTTTGTGAGTGGTGAGAGGTATGGATCCTGTTTCAATCTTCTATATCTAGCTATCCAATTTTCCCACCAGCATTTATTGAATAGGGATTCTTTTCCACAGTGTACAAAGTCAGACAATTTAAGTTCGTGAACTCATCCTAGAAAAACTGCTGCATACCTTATTGCCAAGTATACTACGATCACCTTCAAAGTACTCCCATTGGGAAGCTATGCACAGATGCCAGGACCTCGTCTACCCTTCAAATCAAGTTTGGAGTTCTCTTTTTGAAATGTCTACTAGAGCTGTCATTATATGAGGTGTGACAATTAAGTTCATGAACTCATCCTAGGAAAAGTGCTACATACCTGGTTGCTGAGTATCACTACAGTCACCTCAAAGTACTCCCCTTGAGAAGTTATGCACCAATGCCGGTGCCTAGTCTGCCCTTCAAAGCACATTTTCTAAGATCAGTTTGTGAATCTACATGCTACACCTCATATGTTATTATCCGCTTTGGTGCATATGGCGATATGAAGTTTATCTGGGTTTTCTGTTCTGATCTATTGTTCCACATCTCCGTTTTTGTGCTATTTTGGTTACTATAGCCCCGTAGTATAGCCTGAAGTCTAGTAGGGTGACACATTCAGACGTGTTCTTTTTGCTTAAGGTTGCTTTGGCTATTCTGGCTCTTTTCTGGTTCCATACAAAGCATAGAATTCTTTTTTCTACATCTGCAAAAATTTCTTTGTTGTTGTTGTTGCTGTTGTTGAGACAGAATCTCACTCTGTGCTGGAGTAAGTGTAGTGGCATCATCAGAGCTCACTGCAACCTCAGACTCCTGGGCTCCAGGGATCCTCCTATCTCTGTTTCTGGAGTAGCTGGGATTACAGGCAAGTACCAGGAGGCCAGGCTGTTTTTTTCTTTTATTGTTTGTTTATTTGTTTGTTTTTGTGGAGAGGGGATCTCATTCTTGCTCAGACAAGTCTCTCCAACTCCTGAGCTCAAGCAATCCTCCTACCTCAGCCTCCCAGAGTGGTAGGATTACACGGTGTGCAGTGACATCTGTATTTTAATGCAGATTGCACTGACAATGTAAGTCACTAGTTAAGTGGTATAGGCATTTTAACAATGTCAATTCTGCCAAGCCATGAGTATGATATATTTTTCCATTTGTTTACATCCTCTTCAATTTCCTTCCTCTGTGACTCATAGTTCTCTCTATAGAGGTTTTTTTACCTCTTTGATTAATTATATTTCCAGGTACTTTATTTTCTTTGCTGCTATTGTGAAAGGTATTGAGTCTTCGATTTGATTCTCAGCTTGACTGCTGTTGGTGGATAGGAATGCCATTGATTTGTAGATATTGATTTTATAACCTGAGACTCTGCTGAATTTGTTTATTAATTCCAGGAATCCCTTGGCAGACTCTGAGACTTTCTAAATATAAGATCATATTATCAGCAAAGAGTGACAGTTTGGATACCACTTTCTCCATTTGGATACCCTAGATTTCTTTCTCTTGTCTGATTGCTCTGGCTAGTACTTCCAGCACTATGCTGAATAGAAAAAATGTGGAATGCTTCACAAAAGCATGCATCATCCTTGCTAATCTTCTATTGTTTCAATTATAGTCTATGTGCTGCCAAGCAAGCACTCATGTCTTATAATTTATCCAGAATATCCCTTTGTTATTGTTCACTTTTCTATTGGTTTTCTTCTCATTTGCCTTTTGACCTTCCTTGTAAATTCTAAATATTAATCTTTTATGGGTGTTTTGCTTATAAATTATCTTCTCTCTTATCCCAAGTTAATTTTGTCAATTTATCTTTCTCTGAGTAGAAGTCTTCAGCTATGATCTAGTTAAGTCTCTCAGTTTACTGATCCATCTGTCCTTACTGTGAAGCTCTTGCCATCCTCGAGCCACAGTCATTACTAATATTCTGTATTCTTTTGGCTATCAAGTTTCCTCTTCACCTTTAGGTGATATCTCCACTCATTTGAGGTATTTCTCTAGTTATAAACCAAATTCCAATATATACCAGATCAGTTTCAGAGCTTTCATTTTGGCATCACTGGCCTTTTATATCAGAACTCTGTCTTGGAAGTATGTTTTCATATTTGAGAGTTCTTCTGTTTTTTAAAATTTTTCTAGAAATTTTGAGACCTTATTCTTTCAAAAGCATGTAAATCAGTTTGCCAGTTACCTTTTTTTTTGGCTGGGGCTGGACTTGAACCTGCCACCCCTAGTATATGGAGTCGGCACCCTACTCCTTGAGCCACAAGTGCCACCCCAGCCAATATCCTATTTTAATAGTTTTGCATAATATGAAGTTTTATTGAATTGGTATCTTACTTTAATAAAATTGATATGTTTACAGTAATAATCATTTCATCCATAAGCATGGCTCAGTATTTTTGGCTATTAAGTATTCTTTCATATCATTTAATAGACTTTTTATTTCTCCATAAAGATCTTGTGCATTCTTTATTAATTCCTACATATTCTATAGTTTTATTTTGCTATGATTAGCCTCTTATTACCCATTTTATATTTTAGTTTGGTGGTTGTGATACAAATGAATGAACTTCATTTTTGTAAATTGATCCTATATCCAGCAACTTTGTTTTTTCTATTTAGCAGTTTTTATAATAACTATGAGTTGACCTTTATTAGTTTTTCTTTCTCTATTTAGATAATCAAGACATTTTTCTCCTTTGGCTAATTACTGTAGTAAACTGTACCACTAGATTTTCTGATGTTTACCTCTCCTTACATTTTGGAAATAGACTCATCTTTATCATTTTTTTAAATACACATTTGAGCCCAATTAATGAATCATTTATTTGTACTTTTGCATCAATGTAAAGAAATAATCAAGTTCCTTTATGATTTCTTTTTTTTCTTATTTGTCCAACTTGGTAATTAAATTTATAAAACTTCATAACACACATAGGTCAAGTTGGCCTTTTTTATGATTTATGTTTTTATGTATTCTTTGAAAGTTTGGTAGCATTTATCTGTAGAACTGGCTGAATCTTTTATTGATGGGAAGAAGGGCTTGATTGGTTTCAATTCATTAATAGTTTTAAAGGTATTCACATTTTCTTCCTTTTTGCAACTACAAAGGCCTACAGGGCAGTCTTTAGTTTTTCTAGAATTTATTCTATCTAGGGTTTTTTTTTTTCTTTCTTATAGTATTTATTTTAGAGATGGCATCTCACTATGTTGTCCAGGCTGGAGTATAGTGGCTATTGACAAGAGCAGTTGTAATACCCTACAGCCTCCAGCTCCTGAGCTGGAGGAGTTTTCCTGCCTCACCTTCCAAAGTAGCTGGAGCTATAAGCACATGTCACTGTACCTTGGCAAAATTTTCAAATATTATTGAGTATAGCTATTCCTAGTCTTTCATTACTTTATGTTAACAATATTACATTTTTTCCTAATTTTTTTTTTAATTTTCATCTTTTCACTTTTTACCAAGATCAGTTTTCCAGAGGTTGGTCATTCTTCTTATTCTTTTTAAAAAAACAAATTTAATTTTAACAACCTTCTATATTTCTTTATTCATTATCATTATCCTTATAATTATTACTATTTTACATATATTAGGTGGGTTTGTTATGTTGCTTTTTTCCTTGATCTTTGTTGATCTCTGCTCTTGCAAGCCATTTTTAGAACTGCTTGCAAGTCTGTCCTTCCCACAAAGCCTCATTATGTGATAAACTTTTTACACCATATTGGTGCATGTATGGTTCCATCAGTTTGACATCTGAAACAAGTTTTTTTTTCAGTCTTTATAGTAAAGACTGAAAGTAAAGTCTATCATTGTTCCAAATATTCTTACTCTGTTCAATAAATTTGATAGATTGTATTTTCAAGGTCATTTAGGACCAAGTGTTTTTGCTTTACCATAGTGTTCAACACAAAGATCAATTATACTTATTTTAGAATTCATTGACATTTTCTCTGTGGCCAATTATATAGTTAATTTCTGTAAATATTCTGTATGCTTTTAGAAATGTAATTTTTTCCTGATTGTAAAATTTCTTTGTCAGTGTGTGAACCTCCCACGCCCATACTCACATCCCCAAATTTGCTTCAATATCAAACTGATGACACCACACATGGACCAATAGGGCATTGAAGGTTTACCACATAATGAGCCTTTATAAGGGGGACAGATTCCCACACAGGTCCAAGATTAGCTTGAGAGTGCAGGGAAAGGAGATTGGCTTCACTTTTCTTGTGGAGAGAGGGTGGGGCTAGAGTGAGTGCTCCTGTACATGTTGGCCAAGGCCATGTGGTTTGAACTTACCACTGGCTGGCACTAAAAAGGGGAGCAGAGCACCTGGACTTTCTCATTACTTGCCCAGATGAGGAGCAAAAGAGGGAAGGGGAAGTAGTGGGGCTTAAAAAGCTGAGAGTAATCAAATATTTAAAACAGAGTCAGAGACCTCATTAGGGTGTCTCTGTCTCTCTCTTACATATCTGATATATTAAAATGTGTTTATATAAAGTATGAGTATATTAGCTATTTGCCTCATTTATTCTTGATAAATTTTAGACCTGGCTTCTCAGGCCGAAATTTGACCAGTAACAGTCAGGCTTTAGCCTTAGCTTGCTTCTGTTGAGCCATTTCAGTCCTCATCTGGACAAGGTCTTGGGGTTCAGTCTGGAGCCTATGCCCCACTAACAATATGCAGGAGTCTTATAAATTAATATTCCATCAGATTCTAATGCTACACACATATATACACACCCCCATACATATACATGTAATATACACATATGTACATGTATAAGCCCTATATAAGTTTTAGTTTATTAGTTATTTGGACCTTCTAACGGTTGGATATTTTTGGTTTGCATAATATATCAATTTTTCTGAATGTTATATAAAAATCTCTAGTTATTATGTCAAACTTATATATTCCTGCCCACTATGTATATATCAGCATTTTATGAATTTCAAGTTATTTTTTATACTGAATAAAGATCATGGTCTTTACCAATTCTTAATTTAATGTTCTTTTATTTATTTTTTTATTTGTGTTTTCTTTCTTTTTTCAACATGAGTTTTTATATAGGTTGGCAATTCTTAGCTTCAATGTCACTATATAATAATACATTGGTCCAAATTACAAGTTCATTAACTTACTATGCTTTCTATTCAAAATGTACAACTCTTTCCTCTTTCTTTCTTGATAAATTCCTATCAGTTTTCTCAGGCCAAAGTGTGACCAGTGGACCAGTCAGGGTCTCACTTCTATTGAGACTTTGCAATCTTCACCTGGGGAAGCCTTGGGATCCAGTCTGGAGCCTGTGCCCTACTTCTGATATGTAGGAGTTATATAAACTAATCCCCTATCAGTTTCTGATGTTGCTAATATCTTCTCCAAAAAATTTTCTTTTGTTCAGAGACTGATACCATGATGTAATTTTTTTTATTGTTGGGGATTCATTGAGGGTACACAGAACCAGGTTACACTGATTGCTTTTGTTAGATAAGGACCCTTTATAATTCTGTCCCACCCCCAAAAGGTATACCACACCTTGTCCCCCAACCCCCTCTCTCCTTTCCTTTCTTGGCTCTCCCCATCCCCTGCCCCCCACTGTGTACTAGGACCTTAATTGTCTTCATATCAGAATTAAGTATATAGGATTCTTGTTTCTCCATGCTTGAGATGCTTTACTAAGAATAATGTATTCCACATTCATCCAGGTTAATACAAAAGATGTAAAGTCTCCATCTTTTTTAGTGGCTGAATAGTATTCCATGGTATACATATACCACAGCTTGCTAATCCATTCCTGGGTTGGTGGGCATTTAGGTTGTTTCCACATTTTGACAATTGTAAACTGAGCTGCAATAAACAGTTTAGTGCAAATGTCTGTGGCAATCACAACAACAACAAAAAATAAACAAATGGGACTTAATGAAACTGAAAAGCTTCTGTACAGCTAAGGCAACAACAACCAAAGCAAACAGACAACGTACACATTGGGAAAGCATATTTGCATATTTTGAATCAAACAAAAGCTTGATAACTAGGATCTAAAGAGAACTCAAATTAATAAACATAAAAAGAGCCAATAGTCCCTTAAAATCACTGAGCAAGAGAGATGAATATAACCTTCTCTAAAGAAGACAGACGAATGGCTAAAAAACATATGAAAAAATGCTCACCATCCCTGATTATTAGCGAAATGCAAATCAAAACCACCTGAGATAATCATCTAATCCTAGTGAAAATGGCCCACATCACAAAGTCTCAAAACTGCAAATGCTGGCATGGATGTGGAGAGAAAGGAACACTTTTACACTGCTGGTAGGACTGCAAACTAATACAATCTTTTTGAAAGGCAGTATGGAGAACCCTCAAAGAACTCAAGCTAGACCTCCCATTTGATCCTAAAATTCCATTTTTGGACATCTACCCAAAATATAATCTACTTTTTGAAAATCCCTACTTTGTAAATATGTATTCATATCTGCTATGCTAAGAATCCTTCTTTAAAATTCCCCTCAAAATTAACTTCACTATTCAAAGACTTAATTCTTCTATATATATTTTAGACTGCCTAGATCTGTAAAAATAAATATTTTTAAATTTATTTTTGACACATAATAATATACATTTTTATGGCACAAATACGATATTTTGATATATTTATTCAAAATGCAATGATAAAACCAAGATATTCAAGATATCCATGATATCCATCACCTCAAATATTTATCATTTCCTTGTGTTGAAACATTCCAAATTTTCTCTTCTAGCTATTTAAAACTTACAATAAATGATTGTTAACTATAGTAAACCTCACATGTTTTGAACATTAGAACTTATTTCTTCTATTTAAGTGTATGTTTGTACCACTTATCCCTCTTCATCCCCCACCCACCCTTCCTGGCCTCTAATAACCACATTCAACTCCTTTACCTTAATGAGATCAAAGTTTCTAGCTCCCACATATGAGTAAGAGCATGTGATATTTGTCTTTCTGTGCCTGGTCTATTTCACTTAACATAATCACCTGTAGTTCCATCCATAGAACTTAGTTTTTTAAGAAATCTTCATACTGTTTTCCATAATAGCTATCCTAATTTACATTTACACAAGAATGTATAAGAGTTTCCCTCTCTTTTTAAATTTTTATTCACTTTTTTTTTTTAATTGTTGGAGATTCATTGAGGGTACAGAGAACCAAGTTACACTGATTGCATTTGTTAGGTAAAATTATGTCCCACCTCCAAGAGGTGTGTCACTTTCGCCACATCTCCACCAGTATGTGTTCTTTGTCTTTTTGTAAATAACCATTCTAACTAGGATAAGATGATATCTCATTGTGATTCGGTTTGCATTCCTCTGATGATTAATAACGTTGAGCATTTTTTTCACTTAACTATTGGCCGTTTGTATGTCTTATTTTGACAAATGTATATCCAGATCCTTTGCTTACATTCTAATGGGATTATTTGATTTTTGCTGTTGAGTAGTTTGAGTTCCTTGTATATTCTGGATATTAGTCTCTTGTCAGATAAAGAGTGTGAAAATATTTTCTTTCATTCTAAAGGTTATCTCTTCACTCTGTTGATTATTTATTTTCCTGTGCAGAAGCTTTTTAATTTATTATAGCCCCATTTGTCTACCTTTGTTTCTGTCATCTGTGTTTTCTAAGTATAAAATCATTGTCTAGAGCAATGTCTTGAAGAATTTCTGCTATTTTTTTTCTTCTAGAAGATGTATAGACTTCTGAAATTTAAATATTTAACACATTTTAAGTTGTTGCATGTGGCAAGAGATAGGGCTCTAGTTTCATTCTTCTGTATATGGATATCCAATTTGCTGATCACCATTGATTGAATGGTGTCTTTTTCCCAATGTATGTTGTTGATACCTTTGTCAAGAGTCAGTTGGCTAGAGATCAAGAAGGAAATTACCAAATTTTTAGAACATAATGATAATGAAGATACGAGTTATCAGAACCTATGGGATACTGCAAAGGCAGTCCTAA
>NW_003852498.1:3735928-3738440 GCF_000181295.1 Otolemur garnettii
TTGGGGTCCTCTATTTTGTTACATTGGTCTAGGCATCTCTTTTTATGCCAATACCACGCTGGTTAGGTTACTTAAGCTTTGTCATACATATTGAGGTCAGGTAGTGTGATGCCTGAAGAGTTGTTCTTTTTGCTTAGTGTGATTTAAGTTCTTTGTGGTCTTTTGGGGTTCCATACAAATTTCCAGATTTTTTTTTTCTATTTCAGTGAATAATGTCATTGGTATTTTGATAGAGATTGACTTGAATTTGTAGATTATTTCTGTATGGTCCTTTTAGTAATATGATTTCTTCTGTTTCATGAGAATGGATATCTTTCCACTAGTTTTTGTCTTCTCAATTTCTTTATTTGGTGTTCTGTAGTTTTATTAGAGAGAGATCTTTCACCTTCTTGGTTAAATTTATTCCTAGGCATTTTGTTGTAGCTATTGTAAATGAGAATGTTTTCTTTATTTCTTTTTCAATTATTTTGTTATTGATCTATAGGAATGCTATAAATTTTTGCATGTAGATTTTGTATCCTGCCTCTTTACTGAATTTATTTATCAGTTCTAGTAGTTTTTTGATAGAAGTCTTAGATATGCAGATATATAGAGTGTACACACACACACACACACACACACACACATATATATGATCACGTCATTGGCAAAGAGGGACAATATGAATTCCTCCTTTCCAGTTTGGATATCTTTTATTTCTTCCTCTTACCTGATTGCTCTCGCCAGGACTTCCAATACTATGTTGATAAAAAGTAGTGAAAGTGGGCATCCTGTTTTGTTCCAGTTTCTGATTTTTCATCTTTCCCTCATTCAATATATTAACTATGGGTTTTCATATGTGACCTTTGTCTAATTTATTGAGAGTTTTTATTATGAAGTTATGTTAAAAAGTATCAAATACTTTTTCTGCATTTATTGAGATAATCATGTGGTTTTTGTCCTTAATTTTATTTATGTGATAAGTCACATTTATTGATTTGCATATGTTAAATCAACTATATATCCCCAGCATAAATGCCACTTGGTCACAGCATATTATCTTTTGATATATTGTTGAATTTATTTTGATAATATTTTGTTTTAGTTTGTTGCATCTATGTTTGTCAGAGATATTGGTCTGTAGTTTAATTTCTTATATTTTTGTCTGGTTTTGGTATAATGCTAATGCTGGCCTTGTAGAATGAGTTAGCAAGAATTCCCTTTTCTTCAATTTCTGATATACTGTGAGAGTTGGTTAGGTAGAATTCAGCAGCAATGCCTTAGTCCTGGGTTTTTCTTTTGGGGGGAGGTTTTTTATTACTGATTGAATCTTATTACTCATTATTTATCTGTTCAACTTTTATATTTCTTCCTGATTCAATCTTTGTAAGTAGCATGTGTCCAGAAATTTATACTTTTTTCTGAGTTATCCAATTTTTTAAAATACAAGATTCATTATATTCTATAATTATCCTTTACCTTTCTGTGATATTGGTTGTAATGTCTCTGTTTCCACTTGAGTCTTCTCTCTTTTCTTCTTGGTTAGTCTAGCTACAAGTTTATTGATGTTATCTTTTTTAAAAAAAGACCTTTTCATTTTGTTGGTAACTTTTTTAGTCTCTAAGTTTGTTCTGCACTGATTTTTATTACTTCTTCCATTGTACTAATTTTGAGTTGGTTTTCTCTTTGCTTCTTTACTTACTTCAGGTACTGTAAGATTGTTTATTTTACATCTTTGTACTTTTTTAATGTAGGAATTTATTGCAATAAACTTCCCTTCCCCCTGAGCATTACTTTTTATGTATCTCATAGTTCTGGTATGTCATGTTTCCATTTTCTCATTTCATAAAATTTTTATATTTTTTCTCAGTTTTTTCATGAGCCAATGCTTGTCCCAGACGCACAGTTTAATTTTCATATATTTGTATAGTTCCAAAGTTCCTCTTAGTATAGAGTTCTGGTTTTATTCCCTTGTGGTCTAAGAAGATACTTGAAATGATTTCAAGTTTTTAAATGTATTGAGACTCATTTTGTGGACCTAAAATATGGTCTATTAGAAAATGTTACATGTGCTGATGAGAAAAATTCTTATTCTATAGCTGTAGGATGAAATATTCTGTAAATGTCTGTTAAGTATATTTGCTCCATAGTGCAGAAACTTAATGTTTCTTTGTTGATGATGTTCTGTCAAGCTTATGTAGGTAAGGTGGAAGTGGGTCCATAAAGTCTCCAGCTATTATTGCATTACAGTCTGTCTGTGTTCATATCTAATATTTTCTTAATATATCTGTGCAACCCTGTGTTAGTTATATTAGTTTAGAATTACAGTATCTTATTGCTGAACTGATTATTTTATCACTATTTAATGGTCTTCTTTATCCTTTTTTACTGTTTCAACTTATAGTTTTATCTTTTGTAAGTGTAGCTACTCCCGGTTGCTTTTGGTTTCCATTTGCACAAAATACCTTTTTATATCCCTGTACTTTTCTTTTTCTTTTTCTTTCTTTCTTTTTTTTTTTTTTTTTTTTTTTTT
>NW_003852498.1:3738589-3763084 GCF_000181295.1 Otolemur garnettii
GCCCACCGCAACACCCAGCAATTTTTTGTTTTAATTAAATCATAGCTGTGTACATTAATGTAATTATGGGGTATAATATGCTTGTTTTATATACAATTTGAAATATTTTCATCAAACTGGTTAGCATAGCCCTCACAGCATTTTCTTACTTATTGTGTTAAGACATTTATATTCTACACTTCGTAAATTTTACATGTACCTTTGTAAGATGCACCATAGGTGTGGTCCCACCAATTACCCTCCCTCCCCACGTTCCTTCCCTCTCCTCTTTCCCCTTCTTCTTGGGCCATAATTGCATTATAGCTTCCATATGAAAGCTATAAATTGGTTTCATAGTAGGGCTGAGTACATTGGATACTTTTTCTTCCATTCTTGAGATACTTTGCTAAGAAGAATATATTCCAGCTCCATCCACGTGATCATGAAAGAGGTAAAGTCTCCATCTTTCTTTAAGTCTGCATAATATTCCATATACCACAATTTATTAATCCATTCATGAGTCAATGAAGCACTTGGGCTTCTTCCATGACTTAGCAAATATGAACTGGGCTACAATAAACATTCTGGTACAAATATCTTTGTTATAATGTGATTTTTTGTCTTCTGGATCTATACCTAATCAAAGAATTGTAGTACTGAATGGCAGGTCTATTTTTAGATCCCTAAGTGTTCTCCAAAAATCTTTCCAAAAGGAACATATTAGTTTCCATTCCCACCAGCAATGCAGAAGTGTTCCCTTTTCTCCACATCTATGCCAACATCTCTGGTTTGGGGGGGTTTATGGGCTAGTCTTACTGTAGTTAAATGATATCTTAAAGTAGTTTTGATTTACATTTCTCTGATGATTAAGGATGATAAACATTTTTTCATATGTCTATAGGCCATGAACCTGTCTTCTTCAGAGAAGTTTCTCTTCAAGTCCCTTGCCCATCCTGAGATGGGATCACTTGTTATTTCTTGCTAACAAGTTTGAGTTCTCTGTGGATTCTGGTTATTAAACCTTTGTCAGAGACATAACCTGCAAATATCTTCTCCCATTTTGAGGGCTGTCTGCTTGCTTTACTTACTGTGTTCTTGGCTATGCAGAAGCTTTTTACTTTGATCACGTCCTAGTAATGTATTTTTGGTGTTCCTTCAATTGCCCAAGGGTCTTCCTCATAAAATATTTGCCCAGGCCAATTTCTTCAAGGGTTTTCCCTGCACTTTCTTCTAGTATTTTTATAGGTTCATGTCTTAAGTTTAAATCTTTAATCCAGTGAGAGTCTGTCTTGGTTAATGGTGAAAGGTGTGGATCTAGTTTCAGTCTTCTACAGGTTGCCAACCAGTTAACCCAGCACCATTTGTGAAATAGGGAATCTTTTCCCCACTGACTATTTAACTGGCTCATCAAACATCAAATAATGGTAAGTAGCTGGGTTCATCTCTTGGTTCTCTATTCTGTTCCAAACATTTACCTCTCTGTTTTTGTGCCAGTACCATGCTGTTTTGATCACTATCAATTTATAGTATAGTCTGAGGTCTGGTAGCATAATTCCTTCTGCTCTGTTTTTATTTCTGAGTAATGTCTTGGCTATTGGAGGTTTTTCTGATTCTATATAAAATGAAGTTTTTTTTTGAGATCTTTAAAGTATGACAGTGGAGCATCATAGGGATTAATATGGATTGCATTAAAATTGTGTATTGTTTTGGTTTGGGTAGTATGGACATTTTAACAATGTTGATTCTTCCCAGCTATAGCATGGTATGTTTGACCATTTGTTAACATCTTCAGCTATTTCATTTCTTAGAGTTTCATATAAGAGTTTACACAAAAGTAAACTCACTCAGAAACTTTTGATCAAATTCCAGCTTCCACAGTAGCAAAAGGATCAAAAATGTCCATTGGACTTATGAAAAACTCAATACCCAAAATTATAACAGGCTTATCAATATTAACAATTAATGTAAATGGCTTAAATTATCTTCTAAAGAGGCACAGGTTGGCTGACTGGATACAAAAACTCAGGCCAGATATCTGCTATACAAGAATCTCATCTTATCTTAAAAGATAAATATAGACTTAGGGTGAAGGGATGGTCATCTATTTTTCAGGCAAATAGAAATCAGAAAAAAGCAGGGGTTGCAATTTTATTCACAGATACAATAGGCTTTAAACCAACAAAAGTAAGAAAAGATAAGGATGGTCACTTCATATTTGTTAAGGATAACACTCAACATGAGATTTCAATTATTAACATTTATGCAACCAACCAGAATTCACCTCAATTTATAAGAGAGACTCTAACAGACATGAGCAACTTGATTTCCTCCAGCTCCATAATAGTCAGAGATTTTAACACTCCTTTGGCAGTATTGGATAGATCCTCCGATAAGAAGTTAAGCAAATAAATTGTAGAGTTAAACTTAACCATTCAACAATTGAATTTAACAGTCATTTACAGAGCATTTCATCCTAACAAAACTGAATACACATTCTTCTCATCAGCCCACAGAACATCCTCCAAAACTGATCACATCTTAGGTCACAAGGCCAACTTCAGAAAATTTAAAAGAATAGAAATTATTCCTTGCTTCTTCTCAGACCATCATGGACTAAAAGTTGAACTCAGTAACAACAATCTGCATACTCGACAAAAGCATAGAAGCTAAAGAACCTCATGCTGAATGATAGCTGGGTCATAGATGAGATTAAGAAGGAATTTACCAAATTTTTGGAACAAAATGATAATTAAGACATGAATTATTAGAACCTCTGGGATACTGCAAAGGCCGTCCTAAAAGGGAAATTTATAGCACTATAAGCCTTCCTCAAGAGAATGGAAAGAGAAGAAATTAACAATTTAATGGGACATCTGAAGCAACTGGAAAAGGAAGAACATTCTAATCCCAAACCCAGCAGAAGAAAAGAAATAATCAAAATTAGAGCAGAATTAAATGAAATTGAAAACGAAATATCAATAAATCAAAAAGTTGGTTTTTTGAAAAGGTCAGTAAAAAAACATAAATCTTTGGCTAACATAACCAGGAAAAAAAGAGTAAAATCTCTAATTTCATAAATCAGAAATGGTAAAGACAAAACAACAACAGACTCCTCAGAAATTCAAAAAATCCTTAATGAATATTACAAGAAACTCTATTCTCAGAAATATGAAAATCTGAAGAAAATTGACCAATACGTGGAAGCATGACACCTTCCTAGACTTAGCCAGAATGAAGTGGAAATGTTGAATAGGCCAAGTTCTGAAACAGCATCAACTATACAAAATCTATCCAAGAAGAAAAGTCCAGGAGCATATAGCTTCACATCATAATTCTACCAAACCTTTAAAGAACTACTACCTATATTAGTCAACCTTTTCCAAAATATAGAAAAAGAAGGAATACTAACCAACACTTTTTATGAAGCAAACATCACCTTGATCCCCAAACGAGGAAAAGACCCAATAAGAAAAGAAAATTATAGACCAATATCACTAATGAATGTTGATGCAAAAATATTCAATAAGATCTTAACAAATAGAATCCAGCAACACATCAAACAAATTATACACCATGGCCAAGTGGGTTTTATCCTAGGGTCTCAAGGATGGTTCAACATATGTAAATCTATAAATATAATTCATCACATAAACAAATTAAAAAACAAAAACCATATGATTCTCTCAATTGATGCAGAAAAAGCTTTTGATAATATCCAGCATCCTTTCATGATCAGAACACTTAAGAAAATGAGTATAGAAGGGACATTTCTTAAACTGATAGAGGCCATCTACAACAAACCCACAGCCAATATCATATTGAATGGCATTAAATTGAAATCATTTCCACTCAGACCAGGAACCAGGCAAGGTTGCCCATTGTCTACACTGCTTTTTAACATTGTAATGGAAGTCTTAGCCCTTGCAATTAGGGAAGAAAGGGTGATCAAGGGTGTCCATATAGGGTCAGAAGAGATCAAACTTTCACTCTTCATAGATGATATGATTGAATATCTGGAAAACACCAGGGATTCTACTACAAAACTCTTAGAAGAGATCAAGGAATACAGCAGTGTCTCAGGTTACAAAATCAACACTCATACATCTGTAGCCTTTATATATACCAACAATAGTCAAGCTGAAAAAATAGTCAAGGACTCTATTCTGCTCACAGTAGTGCCAAAGAAGATGAAATATTTGGGAGTTTACCTAGCAAAGGACGTGAAAGATCACTATAAAGAGAACCAGCTATTTTTTTGTTGCAATTGTCATCATTGTTATTTAGCTGGCCCAGGCTGGGTTTGAACCCGCCAGCCTCAGTGCATGTGTCTGCTGCTGTAAGCACTGTGCTACAGGCGCTGAGCTTCTATCCCTATACTTTTAGATAATGCATATCTTTATAAGATAAATGAGTTTCTTGTATGCAGGATAGAGTTGGGTCATATTCTTTTATCCATTCAACCAATCTAAGTCTTTTATATGAGAAATTTAAACTGTTTACATTTGAGGTTGTTACTAATAGGTGAGGACTTATTAGTTATTAATTAGTGTTATTTTATTAATTGATTTGTGTTATTCATTACTGTTATTTTATTGTTTTGTGTATCCTTTGTTCCTTTCTTCCTCTTATTGTTTATTATTTCAGTTTAGTAATTGCATTACTGGTAACATTTGACTTTGTTCTCTTTTTTAAGTGTGTCTGCTCTACCAGTGAGTTGCATGTTTTCATGTGTGTATTATAGATATTATCATTTTGCTTCCAGATATAGGATTCCCTTTAGCATTTTTGCCAGGCCAGTCTAGTGGTAATAAAATCTCTCAGTTTTTACTTGTCTAGGAAAGATTCTATTTTTCCTTTATTTTTGAAAGACAGCCCTACTGGAGAGTACTCTTGTCCAGCAGTTTTTTCTCTTTCAGTGCTTTAACTATATCATTTTATTCTCTACCTACCTGTAAGATTTCTGCTGAGAAATATGCTGATAGTCTGATAAAGTTTCTCTTTTATGTGACTTGATGCTTTTCTCTTGCTAGTTATAGAATTCTTTGTCTTTGTCTTTGACTTTTTCCTGTTTAACTACAATGTGTACAGAAAGTCCCTTTTGTGTTGAATATATTTGGGGATTTGTAAGCTTCCTGTGTCTGGTTGTCTATACCTGTTGCAAAATGAAATATTTTCAGCTATTCCTTTGTTAATAGGTTTTCTATGCCTTTTCCCATCTCCTTTGGGAAAAGCCAAAATTCAAATAGTTGGCTGCTTTATGGTGTTCCATATGTAATATAGGCTTCCTTCATTCTTTTATATTCTTTATCTTATCTGGGGTTTTTCAAAAGAGTTGTCAAGTTTGGCAATTCTTCTGCTTATTCTAGTCTATTGTTGAAGTTCTTAATTATATTTTTATTTTATTTATTTACTTCTTCAGTTCCAAGATCTCTGTTTCTTTTTTACGCTATCTCTTGAATTTCTCATTCAGATCATAAATTGTTTTCCTGATTTGTTTGTATTGCTTATTCATGTTCTCTTGAATCTCACTGAGTTTCTTTAATATCATCATTCTGAGTACTTTTTTAGGCATTTCACAGATTTTCTTTTCATTTGGATCTGTTGCTGTTATTCTGATCATTTGGAGATGTCATATTTCCTTGGTTTTTCATGTTTGTTGTGTCTTTATGTTAACAGCTACACATCTAGTATAATAGTTACTTCTTCTAATTTTATAGATTGGCTTTTATATGAAAATATTTTTGTCTATAGATGTCTCTATGATGTCAGTTGGGCAGGGTGTTTTGGTTTTAATTCTGGGTGTGTGCAGTAGTATAGTCTGTATGATTTCTGTATCTGTGATTAGTATAGGTGATGTCTGTGATTTATTTCCCCAGTGGCTTAATCTGCAGTTGTTAGTGGAGGCTGTAACAAGGCTTTACTGTGCTGGATTCAACAGGAGGGACAGTGCTCAAGTACCAATGATGCAGGTGGCAAGTTTAACATGCTAGTCCTCAGGCCTTGAATGGCATACACTGATCCTTTGTCCTCCAAGAGACTCACTTGGATGCTGGTGGCAACAACAGTGCGTCCTTGGGCCCTTGGGACATGTGTGGTATCAGGAGTGGCAGTAGCAACAGCAAGCCAATCCTTAGGCCCCCAAGCACTGCATGCAGTTAAACTTTTTTCCCCAAAGAACAAATTTTTTAAATAAATTTTAATTTATACTTTTCTTTTTTTGGCCAGAGCTGGGTCTGAACCCACCACCTCTGGTATATGGGACTGGCGCGGTACTCCTTGAGCCATAGGTGCCGCCCTAATTTATAGTTTTAATTGAAAATAATAACCGTACATATACATGAAGTCCCTATTGAAGATTGTGGCAAGGCTTTAAGAGTGGGGAAAAGAGGCAGGGTAGTCCTCAGGCACCAGTGGTGGAGGTGGGTTGAGTATGCTGATCCTCAAGTGTTAGGTGGCGTATACAGGTGCCAGCAGTGGTGGGTCTGCACAGTCTGATTATATGACCTCCAGAGGACTTTTGAACAAATCACGGTAATTAGCATATACATCACCTCAAACATTTATCATTGCTCTGTGTTAAGAAAATTCAATGTATTTCTTTTAGCTATTTGAAACTAGACATTATTGTTAATTATAGTCATCCCATAGGGACATAGAACACTAGAACTTATTCTTTCTATCCAGCTATAAATTGCATCCTTTAACAAATCTCTCCCTATATCTCCCTTCCCCCTTCCCTTCTCGGTTTCTAGTATCCTCTGTTCTACTTTTTACTTTTATGAGATCAACTTTTTTTAGCTTCCACATATGAGTGAGAACATGTGGTGTTTAACATTCTGCAAAGAACAAATTTTAGTTTTATCTATTTGCTCTATTTCTTCTTTTCTTTCCTTATAATTTATCTATCTATAGATAGATAGATATCTTATCTCTTGTGAATTTCTGTTGCTTTTTCCTAGGTTTATTTTTTTTAAGTATTTAACATTTTTCTGTTATGTTTGATTTCAATTCTCTTTGATTTGATATTAAAATTGTTATTCCAGCATTCGTTTGGTTCATTTTATTCTGTATCTTTTTTAAAGGTTCTTCACAACTTTCTATTCAAGAGTGTTTTTCTGATTAGAGTTTTTTTTTAATTTAATCTCAGAGTATCTATCTTTTGATATATAAATTACTTGTTATTTATTATAACAATGGTTACATTATAATCATATTATTTCATGATATCTATTTGTCATACATCATTTCTTTTTGATTCTTTTTATATTAGATTGATTTTATTGATTATAAAATTATTTATTCCAATTTTTCTCTTCTACTAGTTATCTCTAAATTACTTTACTCATTTTTGTGTTTATTTTACATTTTATTAGGCTAATTATATATTATCTAAAACTTCTCTTAAGTCATACTTATATTTTTCCAAGCACATTTTCTATTTTTTTCTTTTTACTCCACCCTGTACTTCTATTCTATGTGTTTTGGTATTTCTTCCCTTTAACTTTCATTAATTTCTATTTCTGAATTATATCTTAACTTTTTCATACTTTTATTTTCTTACCTGTTCATCTTTCATTCTTTAATAGCTATTTCATTTTCATTTTCCAATTAGCTCTTAAGATATACCCATGTATTCTGTCATTAATACCATTTATTTAGCTTTTTAGTTCAGGGATTGAATTTGAACTCCAGTCCTGCTCTAATGTAACTCATCTCTTCAGGTTGACACTGCATAGTTGATGCTTTAATTGCTTTGAAATAAGAAGAGGAAATTTCTCAAAGAATATGAGGGAGAGAATGAAAGATCTGTCTAGAAAGTACTCCCCCAGCCTGTTATAATCTAGGATGCCTGACCTTCTCCATACTAGACTGCTTTTTAACCCCACGCTTGGATGAGGTCAATTCTATCTCTTCAGGGGCTTCTCAATGGTTTTTGTTGTTGTTGTCATTATTGTTGTTAATTTAAAAATCCCTACCTGCTCTTGCCATTCTGCTATCTCCTATGCTGGGTTTGAAGATGAAGCCAGCAGCCTGGGTTACTTATCCATATTTTGAAGAAGATATTTTAGTTTTCAAGTCAAAAATGAAATTCATACAGGTACTCTCTGTATGACCATGAGCAACTTATTTATCTCACTGTTCTCAACTGAAAATAAAAGCTATTATAAAGCTTATTGTGACAAATGATAAGTACCTGGAGCTATATATGCATACACAAATTAAAATTATGTAATAAATTTAATTTATATCTAACACATAAAGATATTTTCTGAATTCTGAGCAATAGAGGGATACACCCCAAACTGACTACTCCTCACTATAATTCTGCCATTTCCTCTATAAGAGGTAGAAACACAGAGAGAACAGTGGTATATCAAATGCTTTAAGACTTTCTTCAAAAAAATGCAAATTCCCTCAAAACTTTTCCATATATCAGAGAATAGAATTAAATATATCCTGTAATCCCTGGAAGGAACAGGAAGGGAAGCAAGCCTAATAATTAATACCTTTGGATTCTAAAATTAGTTTATTGTACAATCAGAAACTTGGGTTAGAAATATCAATATTTTTGACATTTTTTTCCTTTTCTGCAATTATTTTCTTGTCATTGATTACTTGAAGGTTTTGTCTATTTTATTAACCTTTAATGAAAATAGGGCCATCATTTAAGCTGACACATAAAAAAGATGGCAGTACATTGCCAAGAGTCAGGCATGGTGGAGGTGGCTAATCAAGGTAAGGAACCCCCAAAGAAAAGTCCATTTCAGGGTAGAGGGTGGGGAAGTGTTGTCCAGCTAAATGTCTTGTGAAGATCACACAGAGACTTCTTCAGAGATATCATCCGTAACTAAAGTTTATGTAAAGGCCAACCTCTTAAAACATCATCATTTTGACTCCCATTTCTAACTACCAAATACCAGTCAACACATCCAGTCCATACCCAGAAATGCAGGCTCTGTGGAGATTCCATGTTCCCCTAAATAGCACCTTGCTTTATGTAAAGGCCATCTCTAATCCTCACTTGGACAATCATTTGTGTTTGACTGTTTCTACTGTATTAACTTATGTCAGTGATACCAATAAACAACCCAGAAAGTGAATTAAAAAATTAAATCAGTCTTAGACCTCCATAATTATCCCTGGTTCTTTCACAAACCTGCACGCTCTATAGCTGTTCTTTGACCTCAGAGGAAGCTGCTGCCTCAGAATCTTTTTAGTTCTTTCTTATTGACCCTCTCATTTCTTTACCTATTCAGCTGAAACTTTATAATTCATCATTTAAACCCTTACCACTTCTTCTTATGAATATTTGCAAGTCTCTTTCTCCATTTTCCTTCTGAGAGAACAGCAGCTCACAAAACTCTGGGCTCCAGACTAATTCAACTGTTCATCTTTTCCAATTCTATACAAGGACTGCTGAGGGCCACTGGTGCATCACACATTTTTGCAAGCAGCTATTATTATAAACCTGAGGTTTCAACCTGTGTTCAGTGTTCATCGCTGCCTGACCACCACTTACAATCAGAGTTTCAATCCTAGTTACACATTAAAATCCTAGGAAGGTTTTTAAAATCCTAATACGTGAGCTTCATCTAAAACCAATAAAACCAGACCCTTTTGTGGTAGGATTCAGACATAACTAACTTTATAGCCCTCCCAGAGGATTCTAATAGGCATCCAGCGTTGAGGACAATGTTTTCAGCCTGGGTAGCACATAATTATCACCTGAGAGTTGTTAAAAGTCCTGATGTCTGGGTCTCAATCTCAGAGATGATGCTTATTTCCCCTGAAATGCAGACTGAGGTTATTGGCAGCTCTCTGGGTGATTCCAAAATTCAGACAAAGGTAAGACCCCCTAGTTAATGCCACTATTTTTTCAGGATTCCTCCCTTCCTCTCCCAATTCACAGTAGATGACATTGTCTTCTTATTCACAGAGAAAATACAGTCTATCAAAGAGGATTCTTTTTCCTCCATTTCTGCCACCAGATTTATAGACAGACCCCCCCCCCATCTATTGTTCGTCTCCTTGCCTCTTTTCTGGCACGTTTCCTTCCCACATTCTCTGTGGCTTCACCCTATTAATTGTTCCTTTCCCTCTGTCTGCTTCCATACGTACTTAACATGCTCCAGTCTCATCATTCCACAGGAAGCCCTTCCTCCTCCCCTCATCTGTTTCCAATTACATCCTGTCTTCACCTATTCAGAACCAAACCTTCAAAACGTGTGCACCCTGGCTGTCTCCTCTTCCTTACTTAGTTGTCACTCCTTTACATCTCATCATCTGTTTATTCCCAGCAACTCTAAAAAAACCAAGGACCTCATTGTCACCGAGTCCTGAGCGCACTTCTCAACCTTTATCTTCATTAAACTTTCGGCTGACTTGCTGACTTCATCCAAACTTCTTAAAACCTTTCATCTCTCCTTGGTGCTCATAATAAACTCTATACTTTTCAGGTGTTTCCCGAGCCTCGTGGTTGCTCTTTCCACTTTAATTGCCTACTCTGCTCCCTCTGTTCTTTTAGATGCTGGTGCCCCTCAGGCTTCTGTCATTGGAACTTTCTACTTTTCATGTCAAATGTTCATTGTTTCCCATGGCTTCAATTTCATATTATGTAATAACCACTCCTCTGTATGAAAACCACGAATTTAACTCATTTTAATTTCTATTTTAAAGAGACTAGTCTGTAGACTGTTAGAAGAAAATTTAAGTCCTTTTAAAGATAACTCCAAGTTCTGCTGAAGTTCTGGGGTCAGAGGCAATGCTAAGGCACTAGGGTTGCAATGGAGAGTTAAATAACACCTCCAATACCAAGAATCTTAAAGACTTCTGAAAATATGTCCCTAGTTTAGCCTACACAATGTGTTCAGGGTCTGTTGCTTTATCTACTGTTTCAGTATTACACTAAGGACATAAATAATCTACTGGCTTCCTACTTTCAGGGCACAAATTCCTCTTCAGGCTGCCTCTCCCTGGCTCTGCCGTGCCCACACTCTCTCTGGCCCACCTATTTCTCTGCCACCTTCAATTTGCATTTCTCACCTAGCTGAGACTTCTCATGGTGTTCTTCCAGGAAACTTTTCCTGACTTCTCCCTTCCTGCAAGTGTTTCTGCAAATTAAATCACTATATGATAACTAATCCTAATACTATTAAGGAAATTCTCCCCACGAATAAACTTGGACTCTAAATTTAATAAAACTATATGTCAAATTAGTTCATAATATGCACAAAGAACTCATCACAGTGATAAACACATAGGAAGCACTTAAATAACTATATTTCATTTAAAAATAATTTCTGAACCACATTAAAAATTAATGATCAAAACAAATATTAAAATACGAATGCCAAGTAATAGGAACTGTTACTTATTGTTTGTCATAAGAATTTCATGCCTAATGACAGCTTAAATGGATAAAAGAAAAATCCAAATCCATTCAGCTTCTATCAGTGTTTTGTGATGGAAAAGAAACAAAAAAAAAAAAACACAGCAAGAAATTCAGATGATTTTGTGTGACCATATGTAAAGAATTCAGAAATTCTGAGCCTGGTTTGTTCCGGAGTAAAATAAGAAACCAGGCTCATTTATTTCAAAGGTTCTTTCCAACGCTAAACTTATTTGATGCTAGAAAAATAATTTCAAACAGTCACCATCCAGGTTAAGACAGAGAGTGTTACTAAGAATGTCCATCGTCTGCCATGTGCCCTCAGAGACTGCGCTTCCCTCCCTTCCTCATGGAGATATCCACAGTTCTAAATTTTTTCGTGAATGAATGAAGGTGTGCATTTCCAGGTGGTATATTGTTCGCTTTTGTGCTTTAAGTCTTCAAAATTATATCATGCTGTATAAAATCGCTAACTTGGTTTTTTACTTATGCTTTGAGATTTATACATTTGGACATATATTAATTATAGGATTTTAATATCTATATTCGTAATTGAGGTAGCTCTGCATTCTTCCATTCTATTCTTGTGTTGTTTGGGTACAAAATTTTATATGATGTACTGTTGGCCATCCTATCTTTGGGTTCCATGTCCATGGGTTCAACCAACCATGGATCGAAAATATTTTTTAAAAAATTAAAATGACATCTGCACTGAGCATGTGTGGACTTTTTCTTCTTGTCATTATTCCCTAAATACTGCACAACAACTATTTACATAGCATTTACACTGTATTAGGTATTATAAATAATCTAGAGATAGATTTAAAGCATATGGGAGGATATGTTATATACAAATATTACGCCATTTATATCAGGGACTTGAGCATCTACAAATTTTGTTATCTGGGGAGTTCCTGGAACCAATATCCATGTATATCAAGGGACAACTATATATATACATACATACATATATATGTGCATTTTATATAGCATATACATATTTGTGTTATATTTATAACTTTATATATATGCTTATATAAAATGGAGTAGAAAGTGTTTTGTCAGGGCTGGGCATGGTAGCTCACACCTGTAATCATAGCACTCTTGGAAGCCAAGGCAGGTGGATTGCCTAAGCTCACAGGTTCAAGACCACCCTGAGCCAGAGCGAGATCTCATCTCTTAAAAAGAAAGAAAAAAAAAATTGCCAGGCATTGTGGCAGGAGCCTGCAGTCCCAGCTACTTGGGAGGCTGAGGCAAGAGAATTGCCTGAGTCCAAGGGTTTAAGGTTGCTGTGAGCTGTGATGCCATGGTCCTCTACCAAGGATGACAAAGTAAAATTCTGTCTCACAAAAAAAGAAAAAAAAAAGTGTTTTGTCATTTTATGTTCTCTAGAAGAATTTTTATGTATTTATAAAGATTTTATCCCTAAACATTTGAAATGTTTGGTAGAATTCACCTAAAAATCAGTCGGCTGTAGTGTTTTCTTGGTGAGAAGATTTAAAATTTTCCACACTAATTATATTTATTTGACATTCTCATTGTTCTTGAATCACTTTTGCTATGTTATATTTTTCTATTAATAGTAATCATACCTATTTAATTTTCATATTTATTAAGATGTATTACATTGTTCATTTTATTTTGTAGAAATGTTTCCAAATACAGAATGAGACGGCAGTGTCTTTGTTCAGGCACCTCTAATCTTTATTTTCTTGGGGATTTTCCTTAAGTGGTTATATTCTATAAAAAGCCCCTATAATTTTCAAGAAAAGCCAAGGACCTCTACAGGAGGCCAAGGACCACTACCTCTCTCTCTTCTAATTGTAACTGGGAAGGAAATTGATAGAATATTATGAGAGATCTAACAAATATTAGGTGAGGACAGTGGAGAGGTGGTTTTTTCCAACAATAGTCTGCTTGATGTTTCTTCTGTTCACAGGTTTAAGACTAATTCAGTTCAGAAAAATAGGAAAATTAGATCAGACATCCAATGGTTGCCTCAACTATTACAAGGGCCTCATAAATGAGCAATAGGAACAGTTGTTTCTAGCCTTTACAACTCATGAAAGCACAAATTTATTCAATTTATAAGAAAATTCTCCATGTACCTTTGATACAAAACTTTTAGCTTTTCTACTATACATGTAGAATAAAGTCCAAATTCCTCAGGATGCCACTGTAGTCTTTTACAAGCTAGTCCCAATTTACCATTTTTGACTGATCCCTCAGCATACCATCCCAAACCCTAACAGTTCTACTTTTCTTTTTTTTTTAATTTTTTTATTAAATCATAGCTGTGTACATTAATGCAGTCATGGGGTACAGTGTGCTGGTTTTATATAGAATTCAAAATACTTTCATCAAACTAGTTAACATAGCCTTCATGGCATCCTCTTAGTTATTGTGTTAAGACATTTATATTCTACATTTAGAAAGATTCACATGTGCTCTTATAAGATGAACCGTAGGTGTGGTCCCACCAAACACCCTCCCTCCACTCATCCTCCCCCTTCTCCTCCCTTCCTTCTCCCCTTTCCCCATATTCTTGGGCTAAAATTGGGTTATAGCTTAGAGACCTGTAGTTCTACTTTTCTAAGCTACCCACAATCGAGTACTTCCCACATCTGTGTTTTCTAAAGCTCTGTGCTTCACTTAGATTGCCTAGCTCTTTTCTCTCATACAAAACCCACCTATGGAAAATGTTCCCATCTTTCAAAACTAGGCCCTAATTCTACTTTCAACATACATGTCCATCATCCCTATCAGGATTAGTGAATGTATCATATGAATCATCCTCTTAGCAATTAGTTTGTGTCCCTTATATTACTGCTTCCAATAAATACAAGATAAACAAATGAATAAAAATTTTCTTCCACTGGATTCTGAGATCCTTGAGCCAGGAATCAGAACATATCCTTCTTTAATACCTCACAAAGCATAAAACAATGTGATCTTCATAGTAAATACTGAATATTATGTTCAATGAATTAGACGGAAACCTAGAAGTGGTCAATAGAGAAGAACCATGAGACAGTGAGAAAGTCATTGGCCTTATAAAGACATTAATAATTTCTCATTTTGCCTCTACCTATTTGGAGAAAATAGTGCTCAAGGGCTTTGCAGACAGAAAAATTTAAGGTTATGAAAACATTCCTGATGGTTCTTTGAGGATTAAATCCTCCATATTTAGAAGAGTCTCTCATGTCCTAAGGGCACTGTCATAATCTTAGAGTGAATTGTCTTCTCTCCCAGAAGACAGAGCAGGGAACTCAGATGTGCTTTTTACCACTTGAATTTCTCTCTTCTGTCTAGATGAGAGTGTGAATTTGGGTAAAGACTGAGGAGGTGGTAGGTGACAAGTACAAACTAGTCCTGCCTTTCAATCACATCTCTGGCCTTTCAGATTTGGAAATGTGCTTTCTTCTGTCCCCCAAAGGGCCTCATTTTGGCTGATTGAAGTTGGATCTATTTCCATTAAAAGTTACTGAACTTTTCCTTTTCATTGAACATATACAACCTGATGTGATTCTTGATAAGGCTGGAGTAATTAAATGTTGGCTGGATAAATTTTCCCGATTTGCATTGTACCTTCTCATCTTTTTACATAATACTGTAAAATTATAATTTTTTAAAAAAATCTTGAAATTCTAAGTGTTTTTCTTCACTCATCTTTAGTTGTAAGTACCTATTGTTTTAGTACATGATGATTTCTTGAATGTACATGAAATACATTTTATGACAGGGAGATGATAAACAAAAGAAGATAGGAACTATGGAAGAAAAAAAGAGAAAAAAAACAAAGAAACAAAAGAAGGAAGAAGAAATATAAGGAGAATCCAAATATCTAGTTATTTCCAGAAATAACTCCAGACTTCACCAGAAATCTGTTTTCATAAGAACCAATGAACAGCACCCTGAGAGAAAACCCATTCTGAGAGATGGAAAAAAAAAAAAAAAAAAAGTCAGCCATGATGACTCTGACCCAGTAAGAAAGCATCAGTGTAGAAGTGGGGCAACAAAGCATGATTTCTGTCACTGAGCTTTGTCTCCTAGCCCAAATCCCAAAGATTACCAAGAAATCTAGATTACCAACACTCTTGAAGAACTCAAAGAAAAAGAGACTATAAATAAAAATTAATTTCTTAACTAAGAGCACTATGTAACATCTGGAGTAAAAACACAGCTGTTCTAAGACCTTTCACATGGTGCTATGCAAGTATCAGTCTACCTTTCACCTTCTGGTAGCTTTAGCACCATGAAAATCATGTACAAATCAGTGACAAGAAAAACATCAGAAACACCCAGCCAATGGGACAGTATACCAGCAGAGGGGCAGTAGTGCCCAAGAGACTGGAAAGGAACCCAGTGAAATTTGGTGAGAAAAATTCACACCTGTTACAGTCTTTGGAAACTGTACTCTAGGAATTAATTTCAGTGGCCAGGAAAAATTGAGTGCCAGAAGTAGTGGCATAATGCCCAACATGATTGCATCACCCTTCAGCACACTTCATTCACCCTGCTTGGATTTCCAGAAGTACTTGAAGGGGAACTTAGTATGAGGTCCTGTGTGGATAAAAACTCCCATATGAATTGCTGAGACCCCATCTGTATCCCCAAGTAGGTGAAGCCTGAGGAAATCCTAGTTTCCCACCACCACCCATGCAAGAGCAAAATTTTTAGATATCAAAATCTGGTACCCTCCTGTCACTTGATAAGCAGGAAGTTAGAAATACCAGTGGATCAAATGAAAGCTGTCGGGAATAATCATGCTTAGATCATTGCCTACAGAATCTATATTTTAGATTCATTCAACTTGATGCTACAAGACACAATCTTTTTTTTTAGCCAAATTTAACACATTTTCCCAAGAACTAAGCTGCTCTCCTGGTTCATCTTAATTTTTTGTCATTTTAAATTCTTGCTGTAACTACCATTATGTTCCTTTTTTTTAAGGCTTAATAAACTATGCCTTCTTTTCTCTTGATCAATTTTGCCAATGGTTGGTATATTTTATGGATGTTTTTAATAAATTATTTTTAAAATTGTATATTTTTCATTTATGTCACATTAATTTGTGCTTTTGCCTCCATTTTGTGTTTTTATTTTCTTTGTGTTTCTTCCATTGACTTTATTTCTAAGTTCTTAATGATGAACACAAAGTTCACTAATGTAAATTTTTATTTTAAGTACCCACTGGCCATTCATTTCCTTTAAAACATTGCTTAGCTGCAACTCACTAATGTTGGGGTGTGTGTTGTACCCTGGCAGCCATGGAGGGGCGCTGCTTAGATCTCCTTCAAAAGGGTGTGTTATGGGGGATATAGTCGACTGACAGTCTTCAGCTACCGCACCTTCAGACTCAGGGTGGCATTCACCAAGGTCACACTTTCCCAGGCTGCTCTTGGCAGTGACTGAGCGTAGCAAGGGTATCAGAGCAGGGCCATTTTGGCTAGATGTGGGACTCCCTTAGAACAGCCTTGACCTCAGAAGTCCCCTCAGTTTGGCTGAGGCTTTTTCAGAACTACACATCTGTGTGAAATGGTCCCTTTCTGCTCCTCCCATTTTCTTCTCTTTTCACAAGTGCCAGGGCTCCATCACAGTCTGAAGGCTCCTGTGGCTTAATCCTGCTCCCTCTGTCTTTAGCCTTCAAAGGCATTGAACTCTGTAGGTATCGGTGTCTGTTTCTTTCTCAGAGGACTAAAACTGACAGACACAAATATCTTTGCTATTATCCACTTGTAAATGTTTTCAAAATTCTACTAAGTTTCCTCCTTTGGCCAAGTGCAATAGCTCATTCCTATAGTCCCAGGACTTTGGGAGGCTAAGGCGGGAGGATCACGTGAAGCCAGAAGTTCTAGGTCAGCGTAACATCATGAGACTTCATCTCTACAAAAATATATGAAACTTAGCCAGGAGTGGCAGCACGTACCTCTCATCATAACCACTTGGAAGGCTCGGGAGTAGTATCACTTGAGTCCAAGAGTCCAAGGTTGCAGTGAGCTATGACTACATCACTGCACTCCATCCTAGGCAACAGAGCCAGACCGTATCTGGGGAAAAAAAATTCTTCTAAGACTCCCATGCTGTTTATAAATAAAGTTTCTTTCCTCCAAATGTTTGAGAAGTCCTTTAACTTCTAACCCAATTGTCTTGTGTCTGTAAGATATATCCTTCAAGATCCATTTGTTTTTTACAGTAATTGAAGAACGGATATTCTACAATAATTGAGTACAGAATTTTTTATAAGTTCACTAAAAAAGCTTGCTCATTATGTTGTTCAGATTAAATGTCATATAATGTGAAAGGAATATAATTCTCTCATTATAATAATGGATTTGTAAATGTCTACTTATACATCTGGGTTTTTGCCGTATGTGTTTGAGGCTATTTCAAGTGTGTACAGGTATGGAGTTGTTACATATTCCCAGTGAATTAAAGTTTTATCATTGTCCAGTGATTGTGTTCATCCTTGATATTGCTTTTAATGCAAAAGTCCAATGTTGTTTCTATATTAGCCCTTTTTAAGACTAGCATTTGCCTGATACATCATTTTGTCATCTTTTACATTAAAATATGTTTTTACTCATGCTTTAAGTGAGCCTTTGGAAAACAGCTATTGCTAGATGTTGGCATTTTATGCCATCTGTAAATATCATTATCTTACTTGGTGAGTTTAATGGTTTAGCTCATTTCATCTATTGTGATTACTGATACATTTGTATTTTTCTACTTTCTTATTTTGTGTTGTTCTCTCTTAATTTTTATGCTACCTTTTTCTTCATTTCTTTCTTTTGTATTGATTAAAGATTTTTTTCTTTTCTTTTTTTTGGCCAGGGCTGAGTTTGAACCCACCATCTCCGGCAGTTGGGGCTGGCACCCTACTCCTTGAGCCACAGGTGCCCCCCTAAAGAGTTTTTTTGATTCCACCAAATTAGTAGTAATATATTCTTGGCAGTTAGTTTTGAAAATGTACCTTATACTCTTAATTTTACTAAAACATCTCTATCTTTCCTACCAGGTGGTATTAAGGTATTAAAGCTAATCTGATTGCCTCCATTTCAAATGACTTTACGTAATTGTGTAATATTTTAGTTTTCTCTTTCTTTCTTTTTAATCTTAACTTCATTAATTGGACATAATCACTATTTTATTTTAATCAACATCTTTTTATTATCCACATTCTCTAAATATTTTTCTAGATTTAAATTTATTAGGGAGGATTCTTGCATATTTCTTTTATTTTCCTGTGAGTTCTTCAGTGCATTTAAAAGTATGTTTACCTGGAGTCTAAAATGATTTGTACTGGAAGGCTTTTAGAATAGTCTGGTCTATAAATATGCATGGTGGATCATATCTATAGTCCACGCTACTAAGGAGGCTAAGGCAGGAGGATGGCTTAAGCCCATGAATTCATTCAGGTTACAGTGAGCTGTAATTGCACTCCAATCTGGGCAATAGAGAGAGAAAGACCTATCTCTAAATATATATACACACATACATGTACACATATATAATCTAGTCTGCTGTAATTCTGGAAACAGCAGCCTATTTCTCTTATTTTACCTACAGAGATAATTAGGCTTAGGCCAGGAGCAGGGGCTCACGCCTGTAATCCCAGCACTCTGTGAGGCCAAGGTAGGCAGATCACCTGAGCTCATGAGTGAGAGACCAGCCTGAACTAGAATGAGATCCTGCCTCTAGAAATAGCCAGGCACTGTGGTGGGCACCTGTAGTCCCCAGCTACTTAAGAGGCTAAGGTAAGAGAATCGCTTGAGCCCAAAAGTTTGAGGTTGCTGTAAGCTATGACGCCACAGCACTCTACCTAGGGCAATGAAGACTCTGTCTCAAAAAATAATGATAATTAGGCTTATCAATATCAATATTGATCAATATACCATCACTCATTTCAGGACTCCCAAGGTCACAAGTTATCTACAGAACATGAGGTCCTAAGGAAAGGGGAGGATTAGCCCACCTCAGATGGAAATTGGTAGGGATGCCTCCATGCCTGTGTTTGCTAGTTATGTTTATATATAGTCTATAGATGTCAATTAAGTAGCTCTCTCAATTGTTTAATTCTGATAAAACAAACTTCACAAAAGTGATCGGAGCCTTGAAAAATTCCTGTGGAAAAATCACAGATTGAAAATTACACTAACAATACAAGCACAGAAAACAAACAAAAATAGCAGAGCTGACAGTTCTATTCCTGGCATGATGGCTTTCTTGGCCACTATACAAGGTAAAAATAATGACAGTTTAATCAGATCTGACAAGAAGTCAGCCAAGAACCTTAAAATCATCAAGAAGATGGATTTTCTATAAAGTGTAACAATTATGTGTATCATAATTAAATAATAAACTTACCTAATAGATTATTGTGGCTTTAAATAGTAAGCTAAAGATAGATGAAGATGCTACAATTAGCAAAATATTATCAAATTAAATATTAAATATATTAGTAATATTCCTTTTTCTATATAGATAGCAGGGTCTCCTTGTTCCATTGCCCAGATTGGAGTACAGCAGCCAGAACATAACCATTCACTGCAACCTTGAATTCCTGGGCTCAAGATCCTCCTCCTTAAGCCTCCCAAGTAGTTGGGACTACAGAAGCACTTCATGATGCCAAGTTAGTTTTTTTTAATTTTTTGTATAGATGGTCTTACTATATTGCCCAGTCTGGTCTCAAACTCCTAGACTCAAACCGTCTTCCTGAAGTGCTAGAATTTCAGGCATAAATTCAGGCACCACACCCAATCCTCTTTCACCTTTTAATATATGCTATATTAATTTTATAATGCCCATATGGGTAAATTAATGTATTTTATTAAGAATGCATGCTCCTGTTAGTGGGAATGTAAATTAGTATAGCCGCTACAAACGAACAGGAGGATGGAACTTTCTCAAAGAACTAAAAGCAGATCTGCCATTCAACCCAACAATCCCACTACTGGGGCTCTACCCAAAGAAAAAGAAGTCATTTCATCAAAAAGATACCTGAAATTATATGTTGATCATAGCAAATTAACAATTGCAAAGATATAAACTAACCTGAGTGCCTATCAACTGAGGCGTGCATAAAGAAAATATGGTATATATACAACTTAGCCATGAAAAAGAATAAAATGATGTCTTTTGCAGTAACTTGGATGGAACTGGAGGCCATTATCCTAAATGACATAACCAAGAAATAAAAATTTAAAAAAACCACATTTTCTTACCTATAAGTGGAAGCTGGAAGCTAAGCTATAAGGACTCAGGGGCATACAGAAAGGCATGAAAGATAGTGGAGAAGCAGAATGGGGAAAAGAAGGAGATGATAGAAGAAAAACTACTTATCAAGTTCAATGTGTACCATTCGGATGACAAGGGCACTAAACCCCAGAGATTACTACTAGACAATTCATCCATGTAACCAAAAACCACTTGTACCTTTAAATATATTAAAGTAAAGTAATTTTTTATTTTTGGACTTCATTTTGTTCAATTTATTTTTTATTATTATTATTTTTTATAGTTTTTGGCTGGGGCTGGGTTTGAACCCACCACCTCTGGCATATGGAGCCAGCGCCCTACTCCTTTGAGCCACAGGCACTGCCTCAAAATAAAATAATTTTTAAAAAGTTGACAGCTTAACATATTTTTCTTGATAAAGATGTCTTAACACAATAATTAAGAAAGTGTGGTGTAGGCTATATTAACCAGTTTGTTGTAAGTATTTCAAATTATATATAAAACCAGCACAGTGTATCCTATAAATGCATTCATGTACACAGCTATGATTTAATAAAAAAAATTTAAAAATATATGTAATAAACAAAATGGGGGTACATAGTTGCTAGCAAGAGACAAGGTCTTGCGCATTTAGGATTCATCTTTATTTCCTCATACAGACCAACTGAGTATTATACACAGTAGGAAACTATTCATGGAATTAACATTTTTTCCTCTTACACATTTTAAAAGCTACTCATTTTTATTGAGTCATTTCTTTTTAGTACGTGGTGGAGATTTTGAGAATATTCCCTTGTGGATCATTTCATCTTTTCCCAGATGCAGGTAAAACTGATTTTTATTATTTCCAACTTGTCCCTGATAGATGGGTGTCAAGTGCTACTTTGAATATGGTAAGTAAAGGTGAATTCATTATTTCTGACAATTTATACCTTTACTTAATTGTTCTTGTGGTTAAAAAATTTTCTTATATTTCGCTGAAATTTCCCAGCTGGAACTGAAGTTCATTACTTCCTATTACACTAATGAGAATTGGTCCCTGTCCTCCTGGTAACATCCCTTAACCGTATTTTCAGAAGATGTCATGTCTCCCCTCGGCCTTTTCTTCTATTTGGGGAGATTCCCAGATCTATTATCCTTTCATCGTATATCCTATCCTTCCTAAATTTCTCATATTTGGTGCTGCTTTCCTAAAGAGAAAATCTACATTCAAATTTTAATAAATAACTAAAAATTTAATAATTGCCTGAAAATTTTTTAAACATAGTGTTAACTTACCTATGTTTTAGGAAATAAGCATGAAGTTCTATTTAGAAAGTCAGTTTTTTGAAAGTTGATTCTTATACCCAATTTCATAAAAGAGCATGTAAGATTGTTTTCTGTTTGTTTGGTTGGTGGATTTTTGTTTTGTTTTGTTTTTATTAGAGAAAGACACTTCAGAGTTCTGAAATTTTATACAAACTTGTGTATGTGCACCCATGCAAAGTGTATTTCTCTGGAAAAAAGGAAAAAAACATCCATGGCTTTCATGATGGAATGCTGCCTTCCCTCCAGGAAAAAAGGACTTAGTCCTGGGATAAAATTAAAGTAAGTAGAAAACTTACCTGTTTACCTTTTCTCTTATACAATTTTCTTTTCTGAAAACGAGGTAAATTTGTATCCAAGTGTATTTTAAGTAGACTAACATCTATGAGGGCAATCAGAGGATTTTTAAAGAAATTTAAGATCAATATCTACACATGAACTAAGACTTGTTTCTCAGTTTTATTTTTAACAGTGCTGTTATCCCCCTCAGAGGATTCTGCACATGCTCACTGTGGGCTGATGCAAAGCATCCTTTTTCTGTCAGTTACTTAGTCAGCCCATCTCGGCCACTCTCAAATGTGTAATATACAGGCCTTCACATAGGCAAGATGTCCATGGAGCAAGGCAGAAATTCTCCTTAATGGGTACTCTCAACAAAGCAGTTATCAGAGAGAAGAACTGTATTTCCAGGCACATTCTTACATTCTTCTTCCTGCAAGTTTGAACCACAAGGTTTTCCATCCTTCTAAGAACATCCCGTTGCTCCACCCATTGGCAGAAACCTCATCAGCAATAATCCAATAGAGAAATAATTCCAATCAGAGAGTCAACAGTCACAATGCAGAGACTCAGACTACCGGGTATTAAGATATGTACAGATCAAACCTGCTAGAGAGGAGATAAAGATCACCCTATCCAACACCATTATCTTTTCTCTTCAGACCCTCTTAGCATCTCTGTTTCAGCTCCCTGCACGTTCTGACCAAATTCACACATGCGTAACTTCCGTGTTGACTCATCTTCTGCCCCTCCATGTATCTCTGGGTTTCCACCTCACTGGACTCTCTCAGTTCCCATGCCCCAGATGCACATCCTTAATGTATGGGGAAACACATCATGTGCTAAAATTTACTGATGGCTTAGGAGAATCAATATATAAAATTATATCTCTTCCTTGTCTCCCAAGAAAAGGTCCAAAGAGGCAACTATAGGCATTTCTGTCTTGCAGCATGGCAGTCTGATCAAAACCACAGCCCCATTTTAGCTCTGCCTCTTTCCCCGAATTATATCCTTTGATCCTCACTTCTACTTCCCAGAATTATCCTTCCTATAAAATAATAGCACATTGCCCTCTGTTTTGGTTCTGTTTTCTGAGAAAATCAGGCCAAGAGATTTTTCTTAGCTCTTTTGACCAGAGGTACATAATAGAAAAACTCAAGCATTTATTGTAATTTTCCACATGTAACAGCTATTTAATACAAAACTTCCAAACTGGAGACAGGGCATCTTCTATCTCGCCCAGTAAAGATAACATTGAACATGCTAAAACACCAAACATGTCATTTACTGAATGACAATTCAACAAATATTGTTGAGCTTCTAGAATGTCTCAGATATTCTGTTGCAATCCAAATTTCTGTCCACAAACCGAAGAGTGAGAAATTTATGTATAATAATACAAAATGTTAGCTAACTAATCTCAGGGACTTCCCCTCCTAACTTCTGTAATTATGATTTATCTAGGTGGAATAAGCTTTACTAATCTTATATAACAGCACCAAAAAGAATAAAATGTATTTGAATATCAATTCCAAATGCCAATGATCTTGTTAAAGATCATTTCAGACCCCATATGACAATGAAACTAGAATTAATACAAGGAGGAAATCTAAGAAAAACAAATCCAGTAAATAAATAAGTGCTATGATTTGAAAGTTTGTGTTGTGTCGTTCCAAAATTTATATGTGGAAACTCAAGCACCAAGGTGATAATATTAGAAGATGGGGCCTTTGGGAGACAATTAAGTCATGAGAGTTCTGCCATCACAATGGGATTAATGCCTTATAAAAAGCCTTCTCCCACATCCACTTTTTTGCCCTTCCATCTTGCTTCCTATGAGGACACAGGATCAGGTACCATCTTGAAGCAGAGAGAGCAGCCATCACCAGACACAAAACCTACCAACACCTTAATCTTAGACATCCTAGCCTCTATATTATAAGAAATAAATTCCTTTTCTCTATAAATTACCCAGTCTTAGGTATTTTGTTATAACACTACAAATGGACTAAGACTATAGGGAACACAAGCAAAACAAGGATTCCTCAGAGAGTAGGGACATAAAGAAGAAAAATAAGCTACCTTTGCAGAACAATGAACACAGCCATGATGACTGTTTTTTTGACCTTCTTATAGTATAAGTAAAAAGTTAAGACAAGGTTATGGCTAATTCTAAGTACCTTTCGCTACAGTTGTTAGTGTTTTAAGGATAGTAAGAAGAAACTGCTTTGACTCATCAATTATTTGCTTATTTAGAGATAATGAATACATAGAGACGATGAGAGGTGAGAATGGTAACTATGGGT
>NW_003852498.1:3763366-3766654 GCF_000181295.1 Otolemur garnettii
GAGAGGAGCCAGGCATACTAGGTAAATAAGAATTGGTGCTGGTAAAATTTGGGGATTATAAAAAAGACCTGGCTGGAGGTAGCAGGGAGGGTATTTGAAAATATCTTTTGTGATCATGGGAGAGACTCTTCCATATGAGTTATCTTTCAGACATTAGGAAACTAATAAAAAGTGACAGAAAATTGTTATCAAAGAAAGAGGTGCCATTTCCTTGACCACTATAGCCACTTAATTCTGAAGGAAAGAGAAGGAGAAAGATGAGGGAAAGAGTGATTCCTGAGAAAGCAGAGTTCCCAGACAGCATCAAATATGGCTGGCCATCTAGATCAGCTCACTGGTGAGACTCAGAGCACCACGACAGAGATGCAGGCTCTAAAACCAATGTCCAAAAGGGAAACCCTGCCAGCAGACATCCACAGAAATGTGTTCACTGCCTGTGCAATAATCCCCAGATCATACCACCAACTGTGCCCACAGCCTCCTCTGCAGAGTCCTCTGGCCTCCTCTTTGTTGCTCCTGATATCAGGCAATGATTATCTTCAGACACTTTCATTGTTTATCGACATTTAACTTCTAATATGATGAACACTGACAAATTTAGCTTGCTCAGGTGTTTATTGAAAAGCGTATATATACACATATCTCTACTTTAAATATATATATACACACACACATTTTATACATAAAAAGATGAATGTTTTAGTACCCCATAGGAGTAAGTCATATCTATTGTCAGGACCCACACCCAATCATAATGGACAAACGCCCTTATGCCTTACTAGGATAAAACAGAGAAAAGATAGCTCTGACCACTTTAGTCTAACACTGCTACTTGAATTTCTTATTTTAGGTTTGTAAGAGTTTTATATAAAAAAAAAACTTTAGATAGAGTTTAAATAAAATAAAATGAGTACATTTTAAATGTACATGTAATGAATTTTGACAAATATATTCACTGAAATAACCACCAAGACAAATGATATAAAATACTATTATTGTCTCAAAAATTTCCCTAGGACTCTTTGCAGTCAGGTTCTATTTCCACTCTGGCTACAGATAATTACAGCACTGATCTGCTTTCTGGCACAATAGGCTATCCTATATTTGTCTTTCTATTTCATAAAATAAAATTATAAAGTATGTACTATTTTAGACTGGCTCTGTGACTCACCCTAATATTTTTGCTTCATCCATGCTACTGAATGTATCAGAAGTTCATTCTTTTCTCATAGTCAAATAATATAAATAGTATGATATAATAAATATATCAACAGTATAAAACTGTATTCCACTGTAACTCCATTGTCCTTTAACCTACTAATATACTTTGGGGTTGACTCTATTTGGGGATACTATAAATAAAGCTGCTATGAATATTAGTGTGCAAGTCTCTGTGTGGATCTAAGTTTTCAGTTCTTTTAGATGAATTTCTACTTTTTATCAAAATTATCTTCAGTCTTGTCCATTTCAGCTATTCTGATGGAAATATTGTGATAATTAATTATTTCTAAATTATATTTCCTTAATACTAATGACATTGAATAGTTTTTCTTGGACTTTCCATTTATATATACTCTTTTAAAGTAATCCTTCAAATAGTTTGTCCATCACTACTGGATTTTTAAAATTACTACTGAATCATAAGTCTTCATTAAACGTTGGTGCAAACACTTGGTAGTAGTATCTGTTGCAAATGTTTTTCTCCCTATCTGTGACTTGTCTTTTCACAAGATTTTGATTTTCATGAAATCAAATTTACTATCTTTTTCTTTAGGATTTATTCTTTCTGCTTTATACCTAAGAAGTATTTGTATTCCCCAAGGATATGAAGAATTCCTCCTATGAGTTTTTTCTAAAAGTTTTATTTTTACCTTTTATGTTTAGCTGCATGATCTATTTTAGTTCATTTTTTACATAGTAGAAGGTATTTAGCTTATTTTTTAATAGTAGAAGGTACTTTTTACATAGTAGAAGGTTAATTTTTTTTCTCTATATTATAACCAGTTCTTTCAACATGATTTGTCTGAAAGACTATGCTGCCTTTGTTGAAAGTCAGTTGACATATGGTATTTATATATGTGGCTCAATCTCTGAATTCTGTTTTATTTTATTGATTTGTAGATCTATCTTTATGTTAATACCGTACTGCTTTGATTGCTGGAGCTTAATATAAGTTTTACATCAGGTAATATAATATTATAATTTGGTTTTTCTTTTTTCAAAATTATTCTGTTTATCCTAAGTTCTTGACATCTTCATACAACTTTTTAGAATTAGCTCAGTTTATGTATACTCTACATAAACTTGGAATTTTTTTTTGGAAGTACATTTAATTTAGAGATAAATGTGGATAGAATTGATGTGTTACTAAGATTTATAATCTGCGCATTAGTATTTCTAGTTTTTTAGTTTTTTAACTTCCTCTCTTTGCAATGTTTTATAATCATATGTAAGTCAGGTGCATGTTTTATTAACATTTAGTCCTAAGTAGTTCACTTTGAAGCTATGTAAAGTCTTATTTTTTTTTAATTTAAATTTCTTTCTGTTTGTTGTCAGTATATTATAATACAGTTAACTGTGTATATTGACTTTATATTCTATAACCTTAGTAAGCTCACTTAATTTTAGCAAAACAGTTTTGTTTTTTTTTTTTTTTTGGTAAGTTGCTTAAAATTTTCTATGGCTACAATTATGTTTTCTGAATATAAAAATAGCTTTGTGTCTACTTTTAAATCTGCAGGCATTTGATTTTTTCTTGTCTTATTGCAAAAACTAACTTTTCCAGATTAATGTTGAATAGAAGTGGTAGGAATGATGTCATCTCTTTGCTCTAAGAATATGGGATACAAAAATATTTAGTCTTTCACCACAAAGTATGATGTTCACTTTATGTTCCCTTTTATTTCTAATTTGCTGAGACTTTTTATCATAGGTGAATGTTAAATTTTGTTAATTTATTTTTCTGCATCTTTTAAGATCAAACAGTATTTCTCTTTTACACAAATGATAATATGAATGACCTTGGTTGCTTTTCACATGTTAAAACAAACTTGCTTTGTGAGTATAAATACTACTTGATCGTAATATATTATCATTTTTATATAATTTGAATTTTATTTACTTTACTAACTCATTTACAACAATATTTTTGCTTGACGATGAGATTATTGACATGCAGTTTTATTTTCGGGTGATGTCATTGTGGGTTGAATTTTGCCTCCCCCAAAAGATATTGAAGTCAACCCCAGGACCTGTTGAATTTGACTTTATTTGGAGATTTTAGGACAT
>NW_003852498.1:3766914-3768203 GCF_000181295.1 Otolemur garnettii
TTTTATTTTGGAGCCAGGGTAATGCTTGCCTAAAAAAATGATTAGAAAAGTAGCATTAATTCTTCATAAATGTTTTCCAGATGTTATAACTACTAATAAAACCATTCTGACCTTGGGTTTTTATGTGGGAAGATAATTGTAAATTAAATCTCTTTAAGTAATATAAGACTATTTGAAATTTTCTTTTCTTTTTGAGTCAGTTTTGATCATTTGTAGCTTTCCTGGAATTTGTTCACTTAACCTTGGTTTTCAAATTTATTATCATAATATTGCTTTTAATATTCACCATTTACATTTATATCTTTAGGCTATTTAAGATGCCTATAAAATCCAAAGAGGCCTTCCAAGTGCTTTGCTTTCTGGTAAAGCTCTGGAGAGGATACAAGATACAGCAATTTGTCTTCTGTTTTGGAGGGGACTTCATGGCACCTTCACTTCTGGACTCAAAAATTTTTCACTGAAGTAGCAGATCCTCAAAACTATAACAGATTTATTTCCCAGCCCCTGGTGCACATGCATCCTTTCAAAGACTCCAGTTTCCTAGCCATTTCTTATTCATCTCATTTAATCAGTCTGATGTCATAAACTTAATGAATCAATATAAAAACTGGTGGGATGTCCAAACAGTTCACATCTCTTCAGACTATAATATAATGAAAGAGGGAATACTAAAGTAGCCCTAAAGCAAAATTGTAAATGATTATTGCTGTACATCCTAATACTTGTACAAGGTAATTCAGATCTCCTTTTTAACTTGGAATAAAAAATAATAAATTTGCCCATTAATGGCCATATACCATGTACCTAAGAACTTATTTAATTTCCTTTAGCTAAAAATTAATTAATTAATTTTGCATGTGAAAGAATAGATGTTACAAGAACAATTTGCAGTCATTTGTCAGGATCATTTAATTTCTATAGGAACAAGACTAGGAAAGTAACAAGGATATGTTAGGGAGCCCCCACTCCTTCTGCCTTTTCTCTTTAATGGCTTTGTTAATCTCTGCCTTCTCTGGAGGATGTTATATCATGTATTAATTTACACTTAGCTGGGGAGTTGGAGAAGAACAGGAGGTGAGCAAAGAACTTTTGGAAGTTCCCACCATGACTTCTCTTGCTCCACAGTCAATATAAGGTTTGCTGCAACTATTAATTGGCAACCCTAATGAACCCCTATAGATACTCATACCCTAGAACCTATGAGTATATTCCAATAGGTGAAATGGGAACTTACAGATGTAGTTAAGGTCATGGACTTTTAAGTAGGGAGATAAGCCTAATTTATGCAG
>NW_003852498.1:3768709-3770289 GCF_000181295.1 Otolemur garnettii
TGCTACGGCAGCAAAAGGAAACTAATACATCCCTTTTATCTAATGTGTGATCATCCAAGGAAATGGCCATAGGTCCCGTTGGGAAAGGAATGTAAAAATATTTTAGAATACTATGCTGTGAAGTTTCAGGATATTTCCTCTTGTGGACTCGACCTGCTTTCTAGCCAGTGGGTTCTGATTCTTTGCTTGGGTTTAGAAACTGAGAAAGGGCTAGGAACTTCTGATCAGGCTGACTATCCTCAACCTACTGCTTCACTCTTACAACATTTTGGTTACAGATGTTAAGTAGTATGTTTGTTGGTTGCAAAACTATTTTGCCCCAAGAGACAGCATGTTCTATTAAATATCTCCATAATTTTCTGAGGAACAAGTCCCTTCAGATCCTTCTCTAATCTTGCTGGTAATTAAGGTAATTGCCGCCTCCTAGTTTCTGGTGATTAAGTGCTGCTACCTGGGGGCCTCCATTACTTCAAGGCCCCAGTATCCCCATGGATATTAACAAACCCAGTTCTGTAACTTCTTTTCCTATTTTCAGTCTTATACTGCCAAGGGCAACCAACACTGAGCTTCTTAGAGATGCTGGTGCCTCTCTTATTAGTGAACTCCTAATAGCCATAGTGAACGACACGTCCTCTGAACCCTCCTGAACTTACCACTTGATGGATCTTCTGGTCTCATATCAAATCTAGCAGCATGCCTATTACCTCACCATCTTTAATTCCTCCCTTTGATCATGCCAGGGCAATTCAGGCATTCCCACTTTAGACCATATTGGCTATTGCTTTTCTTAAGAGCAACTCTATCAGTGAATTTGCTCTTCCCCTAGGGTTTTTGTCAGAGTGATAAATCCCATGTACTTAGAAAGCATCCCCAAATACTTTTTGCTTATTGAATCTTTTATCCCAGTTCTCTTGATCAAGTCCCTATCAGCAGGGCATGGCACACAAGAGAAATGCTAGGGGAAGCTCTTTATTGAGGAACCTGCTGCCTCATGAAGAAGAGACCTCTGCAGTATTGTCCAGCTCAGAAGTACTATCTCTTAATAGAAAAAGAGTAGGCTACCTCCAAAAGTTCTGAGAGTTTGAGAAAGGAGGAACATTGAACAGCTAACATATTCTCAGGGGCATTGAACCACTTGTCTCCATCTCATGTTGCAGTGTCCCAAGTTTACCCAACCTGGTTCCTGATATTAGCATAATTCTCTGCTTTGGATGAGCAAACAACTCTGGAACTCTGCAACTCTAAGTATCAGATCTCTTACTACAACTCAACTATACATGCTCATCCACCGCAGCAAAAGAACCATCCATCTCTTTGAAAGCTACAAATGAGGCTTCCTGTGTTCAAACTTAGCATATAGCTGCTTATTATCAATTCTCAGTTTCTCATTATCCCTCTATATAGTTTAAATACAACTCAGCAGTGACCAACCAACTCCACCATATTTGTAGAAATATTTTTTCACATCTTTCAAATGACACAGTAAAACTAAAGAAGAATTTCCTTCCACACATACATTTTCTTAGTTCAATAACAGTGAAAATTTATTAAGCATGCCAGTCAGTATCTTGTGCCAAGAA
>NW_003852498.1:3771423-3775544 GCF_000181295.1 Otolemur garnettii
AGGGCAGGGCAAATGTGTAAGAATGTTTGCCTTGAGGGAGGGTAGCCCCAAGAGTGGGGATAGGGAAATTACAGAAAAAACAAAATATATTAAAATCTACTTATTGAAACATATCTTAGATATTGTAAAAATTTTCAAAATTCCTTAGATAATGAAATTGCAATATGAAAACATAAATGGTTAAACCACAGTGAAACAGAAAATGAGTAGTGTTTAACCTAAATGGCTGGCAGAACACAGTGCAGAAAATTGATGATCGCCACAGGAAGTAAACATCATGTAAAGATCTTTGAAAAATGCAGGAAAAGATTCTTGATAGTATCTGTGTTAGAAGTGTGTTATTACCCACAAGAGCTGTGGGCTTTTAAAAACTCTTTCACTACCACAACACAGAGAAGTTAATAAGTTTTTGCACAAGCATACTTGCAGAATTTGAAGATAGTAAAACCAGTAACAATTATAATAATATTTAGTATACAAACACATACAAAGAGAGTAGCTCCAGTGAGACTAAATTCTTCGTGGTCAGCAAATGTCTTATTCATGTGTGCAGAGCTTAAATATCATGCACAAATCGGAAACCAAATAAATACTGATTGAATTAAATTGCACTAACTTAATTTGGGATTTTTTTAATTAAAGAAAGCTTCATATTTAGGTGGAATCCTTGAAAAGTTGATTGAAATAGTGTTGAACTATAAATCTCCAAGTTCAGGAAATAAATAAATGGAGAAATAATAGACAGCACTGCTTTGTCTTCCTCTTTTTCCAATCGATAGAAGAAATTGCTCTGAAACTTCCTAAAGGAGATATTATGTTCCTAAAATTTGAAAAGCTGACTGAAGAAGTTTCTTCTCCTAATGTCAACTTCAATGGGAAATCTGAAAAATGTATTTTGGGAAAGAATGTTCCCTACAAGGTAAAAAATTTACAAAATATCAAAATTGAACATATCAACATATTAAAAACAAAAGCTAATATTTTAATTAGGCTCTTTTCATTTTCTATTATTTTTAAGCCTTATTATTCAATGTTAAATTGGGAAAAGGAATTTGCACAATATAAAGCCAACAAAAGAACTTTTTGCGGATTAGGTGAGTGGAAGATGAATGGCCATTGAACACCATGTACCTGTTGATGACAATGGCAGGGCATGAGCCCCCTCCACTATCCTTCCGATGAGTTCTCTCTATTCTCTCCAAAGTGCTTATGTAACATTCTGCTAAAATATGTGTATACACTAATAAATTTGGGGAAACCATTATAAAATATATTTACTAATTTAATATTTCTATATCAACTTATTAGCTTTCTAAAGTTTTCTTGGTTTATTGACATCACTACCACTTGTGAACGATGTTTGTGTCCTTGAATTGTTTTACTACCTGTGTTATTGAATTGCATGGTAGCAAAGTTCCACTCATCAGTATTTTACTTTTAAAAAACAGTTATTATTAAGGCAATCTTAATATAACAAGTTTCTACTTTCTAATGGAAATAAAAATAGAGTCTTAATCATTAATTTTAACAACTATTCCCTATTCTATATAAACCAATATGTTGGACCATCTTCTATTTATTATACATTTGTATAAACATACTCACCATTTGTTAATTGATACTTTCTCAAGAAAAGAAAAAATAAAGTATATAATTTGAATGTGAATGAGTGAAGCTAATCAGAGCTAGTCTTAAAGGCTTTATGTAAGAAATGAATGTGGAACCTGGTGTTCAAGATCAAGAATTCAGACTACAGGAAGAACATGCAGAAGTTTAGTACATAAAATTACTCTGCATTTGTTTTTCTTTGTTTGTTTTCTTTTAAGTGGGCTTTTTTTTTTTTTTTTTGAGTGTATACCTATACTCAACACGTGAGAAAGAAGAAGCAGGTAATTATCAAGAAAATACAGAGGCGGTCAATTACTACAGAATCTGAACATCTACAATTAAAAAGTAATGTAAGTCTGAGGATGATCACAAGTGCTTAGGATTATAAAATAGAAATTAAAGCTTGTTGTAGATCTTGATCAACCAAAATTAGTACACTAGAATGTCAGTTATTCTAAAATGAAGTGGTATAGCAGAAACTGTATGCATTGTAATATGTATGAAGTGTGTTGCTGAGAGATACTTCAGATACACTGAATGCTTTCTATCACCAGATAAGAATAATGATATAATTAGCATTCTTGCCAGTAAGAAATAACAGGTTGCTCTTTGGTATCTATGGTTTTGTTTCACAGAATTATTGATCATGATTTTCACTTGCATTGGATTGTTTTGTTCTTTATGTCACCACAGAACTTTAACTGAAATAACATGAGATTCAGTCTAAATGCATAAGCACACACACAGCATGGGTTAATATTTTAATTAACAAATTTCTTATTTTAAAGTATAGTTCCTTGCTACACGCCTATTTAGAAACTCTGTGAGATGGAGTAACATACATTTATCTCAGGTCATCAAAATCACATAGATAAATTTAACAAGCATCTGCTCTGAAAGATTCACCCAACACATTGAAAAGTAGTGAAAACTTCATAGTAAAACATATATGCAAATTCAAAACACCCAAATGCAAATAAATTTTGGGTTATTTTGGAGCAGGGGTCTTCAAACTTTTTAAATAGGGGGCCAGTTCTCTGTCCCTCAGACCTCTGAAGGGCTGGACTACGGGCCCCGGGATGAGTTGGCTGCTAAGCAGGACAGGCAGCAGCAGCAAAAACACCCAGCTGGCCAGATAAATGTCCTAGGTGGGCCACATCTGGCTGGTGGGCTGTAGTTTGAGGACGGCTGTCTTGGAGTGACCAATTTTCTTAATTTTCTCCAAACAAAAGTGAAGCATATTGGAAAGGGGAAAAAAACCCCTCTCCATAAAAAATTGATAATGAGCTGAGTAAATGGTACTTTTCAAAATTATCCCACCTCATTGATACGCTAAGATGCAGTTTTGGAAAATCCTCTGCTTTTCCTTCTTGCCTGCCATGTCTTTTGTTCTTCCTGATGCTTGACAGACTCATTTGCAACCACTGCTGAGAGAATGTTGATTACACTGTCTTTGCTGTCTGACTGTTTTGAAGATCTTCTCGTTGTCTCTGGTGTCTTTACATAATTATGATTTCACTAGATTGTGTTTGTGGGGACATAGGTGTTTTTTTTTTTCCAGTGAACTCTGAACTCTTTATTGGTATAAGGACAAGCTGCTCTACTGCCTCAGTGTCTCAGAACTTTGGTATCATTGGTCTCAGACACCACTTTGCCGTCCACTATCCTGTGGGTGGTGGTCTTTTGGATGGTTTGCATGGAGTTGCTGCTGTCCAGGGAATCACCAAGGTTGAAGTCCTCCCCATCTTCCAGCAGCCCGCGGTAGGTGGTGATCTCAGCCTCTAGTTTGACCTTGATGTTCAGCAGTGCCTCATACTCCTGGGCCTGGCACTGCCCCTCTGCCTGGGTCTGTGCCAGCTCTGACTCCAAATGCAGCAGGACCCCATTGAGTTGCTCCATCTGCATGGCATAGAGGGCCTCCACCTCCCTCAGGCTATCCTCCAACCTGGACTTCTGATTTCTCATGGAGTCCAGTTCAATCTCCAAGGACTGGACTGTAGGAGTCAGCTCTGTGAGCATTGTCTTAGCAGCTCCAACTGCAGCAAACTGTGAGGTGACCACTGAGGTGCTCTCCTCAATCTGCTGGGACCAGGTCTTGGCTAGCTCTTCTTGGTTCTTCCGAGCCAGCTCCTCATACTGGGCCCGCATGTCTGCCATGATCTTGCTCAGGCCCTGGGATTTGGGAGCATCTCCCTCCACAGTCAACCCAGAGTTGGCAATCTGGGCTTGTAGGACTTTTACTTCCTCCTCGCGGTTCTTCATGAAGAGCAGCTCCTCCTTGAGGGCCTGGATCTTTGACTCCAGCTGCAGTCAAGTGATATTGGTGTCATCAATGACCTTGTGGAGCCCATGGATGTCACTCTCCACAGACTGGCGCATGGCCAGTTCTGTCTCATACTTGACTCTAAAGTCACCAGCAGCAAGACGGGCATTGTCAATCTGCAGAACGATGTGGGCATTGTCCACAGAATTGGCAAAGATCCGAGCCCTCAGGTCCTCGATGGTCTTGAAGT
>NW_003852498.1:3776120-3778899 GCF_000181295.1 Otolemur garnettii
GGAACTCTTATCAGAAACTTGATTTTATTTTTCATTCTTTATTCCATGTCTATTGATCCTGTGTTTGTTGGTATACATGTATCTTTAGATTTTTCTTTGTTTAAATCTTTGGTTCCTTAAAGGATATTTTCTATCCTTTAATCTATTTACTTTTCCTCATTTTATAAATACTGATTTTTTAGATTCTTTCTAATTACTCTGTTATCTGGTGATCTATGGGGGGATCTGGTAGCTCATCTTAGAGTAAATCATTTTTTGCGTGTTGTGTAATTTATGTTTCAGAATACATTTTCAACAAAGACTACTTCCTCATGCCCTAGGATGTCCTGTGAGAATCCAGCCTAGGACCAGTGTTTTTGTTCATTTTTCAATTTGAGATCTTTACTACATGTGACCCAATCTTCTTTTGAAAAAAAAATGTGTTTATCCTCAAAGATATGGATAGAGAAAAATATTTGTCACTTATTTGAACTGGCAGATTTATATATATATAAATATATACATATTTATAAATATATATATATATAATTTTTTTTAATGTAGTTTTTGGCCAGGGCTGGGTTTGAACCCACCACCTCCAGCTTATGGGGCCGGTGCCCTACTCCTCTGAGCCACAGGCACTGCCCCAGATTAAATATTTTTTAAGTTCTCTTTTCATAGAGAAACAGCCATTTCAGCCTCTAGGCTTCCTGCAGTATCTCAGTCTTCCCTTTTTGGTCATGCATACCTAAGGAAATAACTTCTGTTCCTACATGAACATTAAAAAAACCTAGTTATCAAATTTTAGATCTTATATATGTGCACTTTATTTTCTAAGTCCAATCTAGAAATACCTGATGAGTAATGAGTTTACTGTTCTGCTTATCTTTGCCCCAAACATCTGGGACTTTTTTTTATTTCTTTGGCCTCAATTATGTATTTTTAAAACCATAGTTTGTAGTCTATATCTCTTTTCCCCGTGCTTCTTAGTGGTGGGGGTGGCAGAAGGGAAGTCTGGGACAACAGTTCCCCATGTGACCAAAACTATAAATTGTTCTGTTGGTTTAATATGGCTATTCTTCCAAGTGCTACACTTCTTTCTTAAAGATCATTCCTATGACATAAAGATCATTCTTCAGAAGTTTCTTGTTCCTCATGATCAAATTAGTCTTTGGTTTTACTTTCCTTGTTCAAATCCAAGCCCATTCCCATCTTGGGAAGCCAATTAAATCTAAGTTGCCTTCTCCTTTTTCACTATATCTGAATCAGGATTATTACTGTGCTCAGGATATTTATGTATTATTGGGACGGGTGTGGTGTGATGGATGAGAGTGAATGCTTTCTTTCTTCTCTTTATTCACCACTGTGGATCCATTTAAAGTTATAACATATACTCACATATGCATGGCACAAGTAGTTACATCATACCAGGAATTTTTGCTACAGAAAGTATATTATTGAAGACTAGAGAAGTATTATTGTGAAAATCTATTTCCTAGAATATTTTGTTGTACTTTAGCCTATGTAAAGATGTCAAATAGCTGCTAAAGAATCCTAAGCCATGTTTTATACTCTCATATCAGAAAATATGCATGTTTTGTAAGCTACTGAGTGGTGATTATGACAGAAACTGACCATTTGTTCATCAAACAAAGTTCTCTTTTTTCCCGACACCCAGTTACATTTCTTGGTCTTCTTTGCAGCTGGGTGTGGTCATATGACTATACTCTGGCCTATAGAAAGTGAATGACCAATAACAATCTGCTCCAAAATTTCTCCCTCAAGTCTACCATCAGTAGTCTGTATGACAATATCTACATCAATCTTGGAAGACATATATTGAAAATAATAAAAATTTCTGTACCTATATAATTACCCACTTCAGTCCCACATCACCCTTTATCCCTCCATCATCAGTAGGATTTTAGAAAAGCTAAAACTAAATTTCAGTTATTCTCATTCACTGACCTATTGTGGTTTACTTCTTATAGCAGCCAATTATAGCTAATACAATGGCAGAAATTTAAGGAACATTTTCTTCTCTCCTGCCATCCCTATTCCTTTTCTTCTAAAATTACTTTTATGTAGGTGACTGGTTCGCTGCTTCTGAGAATTACTAACAATAGGATTTAAGGATATAACAAAAAAGAAAACTATAGACAAATATTCTTTATGAATAAAGATGCAAAACTTCTTGAAAAAATATGTATTCAGCTGCACAACAAACAAAAAAACCCCACTACAACCAGGTAAGCTTCATCCCAGAGACACAAGGATGGTTCAACATATACAAATATATAAACATGATTCACCACATAAATAGAAGCAAAAACAAAGAGCATATGATCCTCTGAATATATGCAAAGAAAGCATTTGGCAATATTCATCACCTTTCTAGATTAAGAACTCTTACTGAAATAGGCATAAATGAAATATACCTCAAAATTATAAAAGCCATGTATGACAAACCCACAGCCCAATATCACAGTGAACAGTGAAAAATGAGATCTAAGATTCCAGCTTAGAACTGGAACCAGACAAGTTTGCCCACTGTTACCACTTCTATTAAACATAGTGCTGAAAATCCTCACCAGAGCAATCAGGCAAGAGAAGAAAATCAAGGATATACAAATGGGGAAAGAAGAGGTCAAACTATTGCTCTTTGCTGATGATATGATTTTATATCTAGAAAATCCCAAGGATTCTAACAAGAGATTCCTGGAATTGATAAACATAGCAAAGTCTCAGGTTATAAAAATCAACATACACAAATCAGAAGCATTCCTATACGTCGACAATA
>NW_003852498.1:3781240-3788599 GCF_000181295.1 Otolemur garnettii
GATGAATATATCAGAATAATTTCATAGAACAAATTAAGAAAACACTTGGCCCAATCTATCCATTTTGTTCTCTTCCTTTTTTCATAATTATGAGGCTAAAATGCTTAGGAAAAGACTAATGATTATCTCCAGTAACAAAGAAAACGAATCCTTTCTTTTTTTAATCCAACCAGCTTTGTTTCTTAGAAAAGCAGCAGAGAATTTCTGGCTCTGATTTGCATCTTCTGCTCATCCATTAAAAGTAGAAATTTCTGCTCTGACCTTCTCTTCCGGGTCTAAAATTTTTTCCCTTTCCTTGAATATATCCTCTAAGGGCCAATGGACTCGGGATTTCTACTTTCATCATAATGTCATAGCTACCATCATGAGACAGACATGTATCATGGTAAAGTCTATCTTCTAAACGTCCCTGAAAAGCATAAAACGTATTATGTACGCAATCAAAGCAACTTTGGTTTGTAGGCCTCTGTCCTGCTGGCCTCTCTATGTGTAAAGCATTTATTCCAGGGACGGACAACGTGTGGCTTTCAAGGTTCCTAAGTGCAGTCTTTTGACTAAATCCAAATTTTACAGAACAAATCTTTTTATTTTCATTAAGTGCATTTTTGTTCATCTTATATGTTTTTATTTTTGAAATGAATGTATTTAAAATACCAAAGAATAAAGGAAGTTGCAATGAAATAATCTTCCCAGATTAACAGATACAATTGGAACATTAGTAATCCATAAGTAATAAATAGATGGCTGCTACACTCGTGATTTAGTTCTAACTTCTCACACCTGACTGATGCCACTACTGAGAGAGGCTGGTTGGCAAGAGTTTACGGGGGTCAAGTCTGCCAGTCTGTAATCAGTTGTGTTTCTTGAAGAAGAATCTGTAAATAGTTGCACAACTCGAAAGTATTTTTAAATTCTGTCTGTTCAACAGCCCATCATGTCAAAGAAGACAGAGAGAACACTAAAGAAAGAAAACATTTTTTTTTAATGAGGAATGGGAATTACAATGTTATCTTTTTTCTGCTAAAGGTAAGATGATTTACTCCGTTTGTGATACTTCAACATCAACCTTAAAGAAAGTCAATGCTCATAAGCATTATAACAACATAAGGACCACAGATCATTTAAATTGGAGGAAGTTATATGAAAGGTTGTGTTGCAGAAATTAAAAGATGAAAAGCAAAAACAAAGAATTCATTCAAGCAGCAATAAGATCCGGAAATAATGCCACTGACGCAACTTATAAAGTAGCTTATATACCAGGGAAAAAAGGGAAGTCATACTGTGATGTGGAAATGGTGGAAGAATGCATTGTCAAAGTTGTAAGAAACTTAAACCCCAATAACATTTCAAAGTACAAACAACTGCCTCTTTCCAGGAGAACCATAACTTATAAGCATCATGAATTAGCTTTTAACTTTCCAAAACAGCTTTAAATAATACTTCAAAAGGAAAATATACATTATTCAATCACTTTGGACGAATCAGCTGATACCAGTGACTTGGTGAACTTTTCATACTTCATTCAGGTCATAACCGATTTTCTTTGCTTTGAAGAGTTACTCACTTTGGGCTCTATGGTGAACACAACATGGGGAATAGATAGCTTCAACAACTTTCAAGTTAAATGTCATGAGTTTGAACGAAATTTGGTAAATTTAGTGAGCGTAAGTACAGACGGTGTACCATTCATGACAGGAAAACATGAAAGCTTTATTGCACAGATAAAAAAAATATTAACAGATCCAGATGCTCTCGTTTCTTTTCATTGTATCTCGCATCAGCAAAATCTCTGTGCTAAAGCTACTATTTTAAGCGACATTTTATAATTATTGTTAACCATATCTGTGTAAATGCAACCCTGCGTTCTCGGTTTTGTAACATGTTACAGTTGAATGACGAGTTATTCGGTGCAGACTTGCCGTATCATTCTAAAGCGTGTTGGCAATTGCAGGGACAGGTATTAGCCAAACTATTATGTCTGCAAGAGTAGATAATTAAAGTTTATGGACAATAGAATCTGAAATGTGAATTATTAAAAGATGTCTATATGAACGCAGCGTTTCCATCTGATAAATCCAAATATCTTGAACGTTTCTTTGCAAGGTAAAATTAATTCTGTATATGTGGCAAAACCATCCAAGTGACCATCCAAGTGTTTTGAGGAAAAATAATACATTTTTTCAAAACATTTCTTGTGCAGAGGATATTGTGGATGAAAATTTTCCCCCAGTTAGCAAAGGTCATTAATGAGCAGAATGATAAAAGGGCATCATTTGAAGGATATGCAGCTGTTAGAAACCTATTAATTGGAGAATGGAATGAAAGTTCACTGACTTTGAGAATCTGACATCACACTCAAATTAGCGTTTCTACCTCACCTCGTTGATATCACCAGGCACCTAAAAGACTACAGATAAAATTGAGCTCTCAGTAGATGACATTTTAAAGTCACCATTTGATGCTCAGAAAAGATCCAGGTGAAATATGGACAAATGCAGCAGAATGCTCATGCCTTTGGCAACATGCCTGAAAAATGCTTTCCTGCTTTGCAGTCACTTATGACTGTGAATCTACATTCTCCTACCTAACCCCAGTCAAGATGCCCTTAAGGTCACAAATGACTAATACCCATCTCGCAGACCAACTGAATCTACGGCCCTCCATGCTGTAACCAAACATTTAAATGCTTTCCAACAAAAAGAAGGCACAACAAACTCAAATGTTAGGTAACTCTAAAATTAAGAAACTCTTTTCATTTTTGAAATTATTAAGCACATAGATTTTTATAAAATAGTATACATTTTTATGTATATCTAATTGAACCTTCTTGAACTCAGCCTTCTTTGATTACAGCTAAATGAATGCAGCCTTCCAGCATGAGAAGGTTCTCCACACCAACTTATTCCTTTCTGTCCATAAAAAGCCTCCTCCTATAGGGTGGCACCTGTGGCTCAAAGGAGTAGGCCTCGGGCCCCATACGCCAGAGATGGTGGGTTCAAACCCAGCCCTGGCCAAAAACTGCAAAAAAAAAAAAAAAAACCTCCTCGTATCTCAGGGTACCACTTCCAAAATCTATAAACCTGTTTGACTTGGATTGCATTTCTTTCTGTTCTCTCCAGAAAACGTCCAGTAATGTGTGTTCCCACTTACATAACTGTAAGAATCATATACAAAGACCTAACAAGGTAGCGTGTGAAGACAAGCTCCCCTGAGTAACACCCAGTCTGGGATCACCATGAAGAACCATGATGGTTGTGCAATGCATCCCCAGGAGGCCCAATAAATATGGATTATAAAGTAGACTGCAGTGATGTAGCGTACAACTGTATAAAGTAGCCCAAGAGTACCTTATTCTTTAGTTCTTTGATGTTCTGAATGCCCTTCACTCATTCCATGGATAAAATTGGGATCTTTTATTTTCTTGGCCATTTATAAATACTACACCTCTGAAAATATCTCCAATAATTCACTCTTGGACTACAATTGCTATTTTTTTTTTAGTTCTACTTTTTTTCATTCCCCACTAAATCTATTCTTTAATCTCTCAAGATTTTTATTCTCTCCTCTCCTTCAGTTTTAGCCCTTTTCTTATCCCTACCCCCGGCCTTGCTTTCTTTTCTACCCACTCTAGACTCCTGATTCAATTACCTCAGGGGCACAGTCTCAGATACTCCCCACCAACTCCCTAGTTCTCTGTTTTTACATCATGGACTCCACAGTCTACTAAACCTGGATCAAGTCTCTCTTGCCATCGCCAGCTTGGTTCAGTTCCATTCAGCATTCATTCTACTGAATGCCCATTAAAACCTGGGCACAAATACACAAGGTTTGAGGGTCCAGGTGAATGCCCAGGGAGAAGGTAAGCACAGGGCATTCATTACTATCACAGGAAAGAGGAAACCCAGTGAGCTATAAATTCATCAAAGAGGGGAAATTCAGGTGGGGAAACCCAGCAGCTATGCAGATGGGCGCCACTGCACATGGACAGGCTCTGGCCTTCTCTCAGTGAACTCAGCAATCTTACACTTGTTCATATATAACTCTTGTTCCCATTTTCTCCTGCATTACTCCAAACAGATCCACGCTCCTCAAAATTAACCCCTGCCAGACCCCCTTTCAGCAGGCATCATCACTTCCTACTCCACAGAGAAAATAGAGGTCATCACCCATACATTCCCTCAATTCATCACTCTGAACCCAATAAATTAATCTATTTTTTGCACGATGCTGTCTCATTTTCAGTTTCATAGAAAACCTTGTCCTTCCTCATATTCAAATCCAAACTCTCCAATCATGCTTCACTCTCAACCTCTCCCATCTCCTTCAGAGACCTCGCCTCATTAACAATCATCTCATTTTGTACCACAATCTGTCTTTCTCTATTAGCGTCTTCCCTTCTGCATAAAAATCTATCCCGGTATTACTACTTTTAAAAGAAAAAAAAATTCTAAATCATTTGTCTGCCTCTAAGACACCCTATTATGCCTCATCATTTCTCAATCAATTAAAAAACCAAACATCTGTTTTCTGGCCCACATCTTAAGCCCTGCTAACCAGTGTCACTCCGAGTGTGGTCCTAGACTGCTTGTTGGCAACTCAGCACCACTACCGCTCCTATCTAAGCCTGTGAAATTTGTCCCCCATGGCCCCTTTCTATTTTGGTTCTGGGTAATAATTTGTCCATAGGAGACATTCAGGTGAGAATCAGGCAAAAGGAAGCAGAACCCACATTTTCTAAGAACAGTGCACATGAGAGAGATGAGAGTCACCGTGGCTTTCAGAGAAGCTCTTAACACGTCTTCTGCTCCCACCGACTGACACAGTTGCTGTGAGCTTCCCACAGATTATTGAGACGCATAACAGCTTCTGGCAAGCTTTTGAAAAAGATTCACTTTAGTTCTTCAGATTGAGATCTTTGGGGCCGATTTCTCTGGATTTTGTTCAACAGCTCCCTTTATCCTTAGTGGCAACTTTCCCAAGCTCTATTCCTTCAGTCTTCCAAAGAGTTCTGTAAACCTTTAATTTTACAGTAAACCTTTATGCACAAAAGACAGAGGATGGTGTATTATACCTGACTGAGCACTAAGGAAACATAACCATCACCCCCTGAATCTATTCTAGCAAATGTCACCAATAATCTCCAAATTTCTCAAACCCAGTGCATTTCTGTCCATTTTATCTCTCTGAAAGTGTTGCCAATGTTGACAACTGGTTTCCTGAAACTTCTTTTCCTTAGGAAATTTTGAGACTCGTAATAGAGATATTCACAGATATAAAAATATTATTTTATACATAGGGTGTCCATAAAGTTCCTGTGCAATTTACTATGTTAAACTATTTTTAATTGCACACAAATTTTGTGTCCACCTCGTATATATGATGGTCTATAAAATGAACGATCGTCTATAAATATGGAGAGAGAAATAAAACAACCAGGTATATTTTGCAAAATTATTACAAAGCACTTCCTTTGAAGTACAGCTATATAAATTCTCTGACCATTTTGAACTCTTCGAGGGCCTTCAAGCAATATATGGGGCATCTTGGATAAAATTAACATACACAATGATTTCAATTCCTTTCTCTTTTTTTATGTTCTCTAAGATAAAACTAGACTTGTCCCACAACCATTCCACACATAAATGCCCTTGGTTTTCTATTCTGCATTTCTATGTTTCTTACTGACGCCATTAAGTAAGGAACAAAGGAAAAAGGTGAGGAAAAAAAAACCAGAAAAATTTTACAAGTAAGAACAACCATGTATGGAATTCCCTGACCAAAGTTTACAGGCTCAAAAGGCCAGATTTACTAAAATAATAATCTGATCTGAACCCAGCAAAGATCTAGATGTTTTCTACCATTAGAGTATTTTAGAGATAACATCAACCATACACAGCCATACAGAATAGTTATTCACAACCACTACTTAAAGGAAAAGTAATCAAATCAAGCATTTGTATATATACATATGAAACAATTATCTTATTAGATTATATACTTTATAAAATCAAGGGCAAGGTCCTCAACTATCTCATAATGTAATATGTTAATAGGTCAAAGAGTGACAATCAATTTGGTGTGTGAGATTCACTTTTCTGTAATATTTTGACTACAATGATTTTCCACATGCTGTCAGCATGGGAAGAAAATTTCCATAATTTTATAAAAACTAGGTCAACATCATAGTTATACTCTACATAATCCAGCCCATTCTGTCGATAGCTTAACTCTAGCAGAAATGTGAATTCCGTAATACTGTGAAATCAAACACAAAGTTCTAAAATAGAAGCAGTGAGAATATTTCCTATGCCTCCAAGTTAAATTCAGATGTGGAAAATTTGTGTGTGGTACAATAGATTGAAATTAAAATGCTGCAGATGAAATAAATAAGAATTTGGGTATGATAGTCATTTTAGTTGATTACATCATAGCCTGGATTTAGAAAGTCTATGATGTTTCCATGGAAACTGTTTTGCTTAAATGTAGTTGTAGATATTCTTTAAGTACAAATTAAATTAATTGAAGGCAGAGGTACAATGTTAGAAACATGCCGAAGCCTAAGGAACAGTTTATTCCACTTATCTAGAAGAATTAAGAAGAGTAACAGAAAAGGAAAGGACACACAAATTAGTCCCCTAAAAGGAATAATACAGAGTATTTTCAAACTCAGCCGTGCATACTTTGAAATTCATTTGGAATAGTATGAATCCTGACTACTGGCCAATCCAACTTTCACATGAAGTTTCCATTCTAATGAGAATAGACTCATGAGCTATTTAATATCTATTTTTAGTTCATAAAGCCCTAGTGGAAGAATTTCCATTGCTTGGGGTTACCTGGCATCTAGCAGACACTTAGTACTTGTTGCCTGAATGAATCCATGGTGGAAATCATGTAGAAAAAAACAGCAATGCCAGTGTGACAATGTGGGATTCAGTGAGGCTAATAAATATTATCCTATTTCCTTTCTTCTGAACTATTTAAAAAACAAGAGACCAAAGAGCAAATGGGAGACCATATAAATATTGCCTTTAATACTGAATAGTATGATAAGGGAGAATGAGACTTATAGCAAAAGTAGCAATTAGGAAACCTTTCACAATCTTTTGTGAATCTAGATTTTAAGAGACACCATCCTGGGCATGGGCAACACTGAGCTACCAGACTTCCTGATATGGGTCCTGCATTTGTAAACCTTGACACAGAGAAGCTGAGCAGAATGTGTTCTCTCTGTAAATGGTTTGGACCCAATGAGAAAGACAAAAAGACTTAGCAACTTATTCTCAAAACTGTTATCAGTCACATAACCCATTCATTCTCCTCAGAAGAAAAAGCATGTGATCATGGGAAGATAGGCCA
>NW_003852498.1:3788902-3834550 GCF_000181295.1 Otolemur garnettii
GGACACCCAGAGTACTCTAGAAGCTCACAGGTGAAATATTTAACCTTGTGAAACTGAAGAATTCTACCCAAAGGACTCAACTTTGAAGCAGAAGGCCAAAGCATTGGTAAGAAATCGCCAGACAAAGAAACTAAAAAATGTTTCTCAGGCAAAAAGGCCTTAAGTTCCTGGGCCTAGAGCAGAGTCAGGCTGTGGTGTAGTCAGGAAACGAAAAAAAGTTTAGGACTCTAGTATAATGATGAGAGAAGATGGAGATTCTGTTAAAGAAAAAAAACAGGACAGGGAAATGCCAGGTGCATATTTTAGTTACTTTGGCATCAGAGAGGAGAAAGAACTATACAATGAAGTTAGAGCCACTACTTGTAGTATTTAAGTAAAAATAATAGTGGTATTTTAAGAGAAAGAAATTAGTGAAATATTAAATAAGGGAACTAGACATACAGACAGATAAAAGAACAACTTCATTTAAGAAATATTTTGTAGGTAGAAAAACTAAGATATAGTGATCTTGAGAAGATAGTCAATGAGGAAGAAAGAAAGGAAAATTAATAAATTTTTGCCGTAAATAGGTAAGTAGATGCCACTATCATTCAATCAGATAGAACCTCACGCAAAGGTGGCTGGGAAAGGGGATGGAAAAATACCAGGTACGCGTTGATACATATCAGCTCTCCCTAGAACATCCAAATGCAAATATCCAGTAGGCACTTGATTTTATGAGTTCAGAGTTTGGGAAAATGAGTTTGATTGGAAATAAAGCTTGGTAATCAATGGCATATAAATGGTACCTGAAGTTACAGCCATTTCTAAGTGAATTAAACTTGGTTGTGTATAATCAGCAAACATCATTATTATTTAACCACCATTTTCTTCAAACACATTATAAGATTTTCCTTTTTTTTTTTTGTTTTTTTTGGAAAAATCTAATATTTTTGCTGGAACCTGTGAACTTTTAATCACTTTCACTTATGTAAGGAATCATAGTTAAGTTACATGTATAAACTATACATTTATGGACATTTTTCTATACTACCTTAAGTGTATTGTATAGACATGAATATGACTCAGACAATATCTACACTGCTTTTGCCAAGTGAAAAAGAGAGAAAGAGAGATCACTGAAAAACTAGTGAAGTCTGTCATAAAGGAATTTTGTACCAGATGTTGGAAAAAGAAGGAAAAAGAATGACTTGGCATATTCTTTAAATAATTATAGAAAGAAATCTTGAAATCATTCAGAGAAAAATAGCACCAATATCTTGGTTTGCTTCTCCCATTTAGATGTAAATCTTCAAATAACAATAACTTCCAAAAATGACGACTTATTTTATTGCAAAGGAAAAATTAATGAATAGCTATTGAAAAATACTTGAAGTGAAGTTTAGAATGTTTTCATAGACATTAAATTTAGAGTTCTAGAAATTAATGTAGAACAATTCATTCAAGCAAATATTCTAAGCTAAGACTGAGAACACCAATAGGAAAAGAAAAACAATTCATCCTGTGAATTATCTCCAGCTATTATCACACATGTTCAATATTGGTGGAATGTCCATGGTGCTTTTTATCCCCAGGATTTTCATTTTACTATGTATATGAACAAGTAAGTATAATATCCAGTTAAATTGACTTTTTACAACAAATATTATATTTTGGTCTTTTTCCAACATAATTGTGTTTTCAGACCAACAATGCCTAGAGAACTTAAGTCTTATGATTGCTATTGTAATTTCTGATTTTCATTTTTTTCAGAATGCTAGATAAGCAATTTAGAGGGTCATGTCTTGAAAAGGAGCCTCATCCCACCTCCCAACACTCTCCCCCAGATATAGCTGAGACCACCGAGTCAGAACTCCTAACCCATCCATTTTTCCGGCTTCATGGATAATCAGGAATCTATAACACAGACAGATACACATAAACACAACAAATGAGCAGGGACGGTCACATTGTCTCCAGAAACAAAACTACAAAATAAAAGACCATGAAATAGTGAGAACTAAGGCTGAAAAACAAGAGAATACATAAAGAGACCCCTGCCTGGTGACCATAACAATCCTAAAAGTCACAGTTATGAAAAATGATGAAGTCTATTTAGAAGCTATGAGCTAATGTTTTTGTTCTTTTTGTTTTTTCAATAAATACAGAGTAGAAAGAACCTATTAATAGTGGTGATAGACACTAACAGACCATGAGAAGGACAGCAGGGAAAGCCATTGAGTCATGTTCACGGCAAAGCTATAAGGAGGCTGCCCAGTACTCTTATTGATATGTTACCAAAGCCACAGTGGATCCAGAACAAAGCTCTAGATTTCGAATGGTTCTGGGATTTCTTTGATGCTCTATTTCTCTTGTCCGGGACCTCAGTGAATGTGAGTAAGGGTTGTGCTTTTGCAAAAGTGTCAAGACCAGGATGGACGGCAGCAGTGACACCCAGCCTACATTTAGTGCTACGCTGGCCCGGACAAAGGAGGACCTTTCAGGATTCGTACATCTAGTCCAGGTGCCTTCTTTGCACGCTGTGGCCCCACCCTGATCACCCCAAGTAAAACGTTAAAATAAACTCTCCCTTTGCTGATTGAATGTGTTTCATGAAGTCTAATGTACCTAACGTAAGTAGCAAGTTACTCTCCCTTTCCCTCAGGCATATAAAAAATGGGATCTGGTTGCTCACCTCAAAGCTTACTTCAAGTGCTATTACTTACTATTTTCTTCAAATTTTGCCTAAATTATTCAGGCCCTAGACCTTGTGACCTCACTCTGTTTTTTATAGATGACTTAATTCTGTATAGATCTATCTGCTCAACTCCAGGAATCATGAAATTTCTATTCACATTTTAAACTTATTTTAATTGCATCTTTTAAAAAATATATATTTTTCTATCAAGACTGTCATTTCATGAATTAAAAATAGTACACAATGACCAGTCTCTACTCCTAAATTGCACGTAAGCTAAGAGACACAAAAAAAAATAATTATAATAAAGGAGAGGTTACATAGAGATAAAGCACACATGTAATTGAAAGCACATAGGGTAGTTGTTGAGCCCAAATTTTGGAATTTCGGGATCAGAAAAAGATTTTGACAGTAGACAACATCTAAGCTGGGCTTCAAAGAAGGGATAGCCACATTAAAAAAGAAAAAAAGTCCTAGAAACCGTCCAGACAAGAGAACAGCTGTGAAAAAGAATTGATTATTGAGAGAACGCAAGGCTTTACATCAGTGGTAATCAAGCATTTTTTAAAATTATACGCCACTTGGGTGATGTCTAAGACCTGCAGCCATTAAAACATCCATTTTATCTCTCTAGGAAAAAATGTGATATTAAAGAGACATGAAATACATAAATTTCAGTAAATTTGTAGCAAACACATATGAATTATTTTATCAATAAGATAAAAATGTCAATATATATGTGATTATGTTTAAGTAATAATCGACACATTTTAAATTAACCCTATAAATCATTACACTTATTTTACCAATATAATGCCACTAAATTAAAAAATATATATATGGATGATACATGCACATGATTAAAAAAAAAACAGCAATAAAAATGGTTGCATTTCCTTCTTCCAATATCCTCACAGAGGTTACAAATACTTACAGTTTCTTGTGTGCCCTTCCAAAGATATTATATACTTTCACAAGATATTTCCACAGAGATACACAACTGGTGACCTTTCCTTTCCCAGAATTAAGATATATTTTAGAGAAGATTCCAGACTACCTCAATGTAGTTTTTCTGTACTTAATTGACTATTTTTAAATTTTTATTTGAGTTACTTTTAGAAACAGAAACGTTGCAAAACCATCACAAGAATGATTCTTAAGTCTCTTACCACACTTTCCACAATGTTAACATTTTGCATAGTTGTAATTATCAAAAACAGGAAATAAACATTATTACAGTACTACATGTATTGATTAAACCACGGGAAGTTTCTAATTTCAACAAATTTTCCACCACTGTCTCTGTTCCTGGATTTCACTCTGCATTTACTTGTTATTTCCCCCTTGGTCTTCCAGTATGTAATGGTTCCTCAGTCTTGCCTTATTTTTTATGACCTTTGCATTTGAAGAATTCTGATCAATTATTTTGTAGAATTCCCCTCGCTATGGCTTTGTCCATCATTTCCTCGTGTTTAGAATGACATTCTGTATTTCTGGAATGAATGCCATAAAAATGATGCCGCTAGGTATGCTCTGACAAGCGGCTGATTCCAGGACTGGGACAGGGAAAACATAACGTAAGGCTACAGTATCTGATGGTGCAGGAAAGTAAGAAAATGCTCAAAAAAAGATGAGAGCATTTTGAAAGGACATAGGAGCCATTCAGACCTATGACCTAATGACAAAATGATCACAAACAGCCAAAGCTGAATAAATGAAGCAACAAATGAGGATGACATTGGATTTCACCTATAAATTAAAATATTCATAAATATATACTGATATACATAATTGGTTAAATAAATAAATAAAAGGGAGAATGAATGACTCTTGCAATAAAATTCCACTTCACGAATTAGAAGAAAGAAATAAAGAACCCAGATTAGGCGAACACTACATAATTGTCCACATGAAAGAATTATTGGAAACAAGATACACCGATGGATATTAAAATTACCAGGCAAACATTTGAAGGAAAATAGACTTTTCTACTCTCTCAAAATATCCCCCACTAGATACTGCTAACTATTTCATTAAAAAATAACTTTACTGTAGAGAAATTGCACACATACTAACTTAATTATATAATCAAGGTAAATATCACTTATAGCAAGACATGTGAGAGGCTTGATGTAAAGCATGGAAAAGAACACAAGATTGTGCTTTATTTTAATAGCATAGTTTACAAGATTTAAACATTTTTAAATTATTAAATTTTGAACATGTAAATCAAGACAGTAAGAGTCTACACTTCTATCAATGGCTTTATAGAGAGATTATTTCCAACATAATAGAAAATAAACGTGTGAATGTGTCTAAAGTAAAAAGCAAAGTGCAAGACAAAAACAAAACAAAACAAATAGGTTAATATTTATAACCAGCTGGGCATGACGCCTCTTGCCTAAAATCCCACCTCCTTTGGAGGATATAGTGGAAGGATAACTTGAGGCTAAGAGTTCAAGATAAGCTTGAGCAACATAGCAAGAACCCATCTCTACAAAAACAAAAAGGTTTAAAACTTAACTGGGCACAGATTTATGGACCTGCAATCCTACCTACTCAGGGAGCTTAGACAGGAGGATCACTGGAACCCAGGATTTGGAGGCTTCAGTGACCTATGATCACACCCCTGCCCTCTAGCCTGGCCAACAAGCTGAGTACGTGTCTCAAAAAAAATAAAGAAATTATAACCAAGTTACCCTCCATACAGAAATTATAACCAAGTCACCCTCCATTCAAAAGAATGCATGTACCAAAGTTTCAATAGTAGAATATATTCCTGGGTGAATTATTTATGGGTGATAATGTTTCAGTACAATTTTAATTTATTTGTGTCTTAATGTATGTTTATGAGCCACTCATACATCTTTCCCTGTAAATAGTTTGTTCATATCCATTGTCACGTTTTAAATAGGGTAATCGATCTTTTTTCTTTTTATCAAGTTCTAAGAGTTTTCTAAATACTAGGAGGATGATTCTTTTGTCTATAACATGACTTGCAGATATTTTACCATGTAGAAAATTAGCTAAATACACATTCCCAGCAGTGCATCTTGATGAAGAATAACAGTACCAATAAACCTGAACAAATAGACTGCTAATATGTATATATTAGCTTTAGCAATACAAAAGATACATTTTTCATACCTAACTTACAATCCAAACTCTCTTAGACATTGGCCTTTGAAAAGTCACAGGCCAAAAATACTAGAGGTTTAGATTTGTTCCTGTATGCCCTGAAGATTAAACAAAATTACCTGCATAAATACTAAAGCTTGTAATGAAGATAATCAGAGTCAGAATATCAGTAATTGGAAAACCACTCCTAACTCACAACAGTGATGACCTGCTGCTAGAACCGACTTCCCCCAATGTGAACACTATGTCTGCACATGTAGATGTGTGGTGGCCAGAATACCACAGGAAAGGATGAAATTAGACTCCTCCACAAACTTCAGAGTGTGTTAATTTGGGCAGCACCTGTGGCTCAAAAGGGTAGGGTGCCAGCCCCATATGCCGGAGGTGGCGGATTCAAACCCAGCCCCTGCCAAAAATAAAAAAGAATGTATTAATTTTATTTAGTTAATCTCAATTAATACCACAAGATGCCAAAGCAAATATAATTTAAAATAGTTTATGAAATTATGTTTTATTTGAAAGTAAGAAATGAAGAGTGAGCTTGAATTTTTAGAATTCGAGACCTGAGGGAGGAATCTTGTTTTGTACTTACAACAGCTCAGAGTTCAGGCTTGGAGAACGGGGAAGAAGGGCCAAAGAGTCTGGGAGACACACAGGTGCCACTCATGAAATGCTTGAGTTTTGGATCCTGAGAGGTTTGGATTTCATTGTAAAGGCAAAGAGAGCTAGCAAAGCACAGCCTTTTAAGCAAAATGGATATCTGCATAAAAGGATATAGTGGAAGGATCACTTGAAGCTTAGATCCCTTCGTAGGTAGGATTGCAGGTCCCTAAATCTGTGCCCAGCTAAGTTTTAAACCTTTTTGTTTTTGTAGAGATGGGTTCTTGCTATGTTACCCAAGCTTATCATGAACTCCTAGCCTCAAGTGATCTTTCCACTATATCCCCGCATATTACAGTGTGGGGGGATAAGCCAGTGCTGATGCAAAGGGGGTGGGAAGTGCAGACACTGGTCAGAAGACTCTGGTAGAAGTGGAAGATAATAAGAGTCTGAACTAAGGCTCTGTCAGTAGCAGTGGAACACAGGAGAGAGAAGTGGACGTAGAGTGGAGGCAGAATTGAAATGCATTCATACAGAGAAGATGAGAGAAAGCCAAAGATTGACTTGAGGAATTGGGTAGATGTCGGTAATCAAAACCAAGGTGAAGTATATGAGATGAAAGCATATTATCCAGTGTGACGTTAAATTTGCCTGTGGGATTTAGGAGTGAGTAACTCCAGTTGATCTTTGCTGCCTGCTTCAGGATCAGGCCTGGCCTCAGAGTTACTGCTTGGCAAGTATTTGTTGAATTAATCAATTACCAAATAATTACATCATGGTTTTAAAATGCAGATTACTCTAAAATAGGAAGTAAAATCAGAAATTTACTAGTTCAGCCTCTGTGACAATTGGGGTCACATTTACCACTGCTCAGTTATGAAGACAGATTCACCCCGCAACCTAATGTATCCTTTGGTTGCAAAATGATAGGTGCAAACCGAATCCTACATTTTAGGGACTCCTGAGCATTTTGGCAGTTACCAATAGAGTACAACTGTTACCACAAAAGTGAAGAATTACTCTCACTAAATAAAGAATTAACTGTAAGTTTCCAAAACTTGGTGATTTTAGTAAGTTAATAATAATAAAAGAGTTTTAATCGTATATGTACTTAATCAATAACATTTCATAGGAATAATGCTTCCATTGTCCATCTTTAAAGTATGTGTATATTTTACATACACAATCGTGTACCTCCTAGTGATATGTTAATCAGCGGTGGACTGCATATACAACTGTCCCATGAGAATGGAATGAAGCTTAAGAATGCCTGCTGCCTGGTGACATTTTAGACATCAAAACATCACAGCACAACACATTCCTCCCAGGTTTGTGGTGATGCTGATGGAAACAAACCTACTTTTCTGCGAGTCATATAAAAGCATAGCACACCGTTATATACTATGTTCATAATGCCTGACAATAATAACAAACTATGTTACTAGTTTATGGAGTACTACTACTAGAGTATGGTACCATACTCGACTTTTTGTCATTATCTTACAGTATACTTCTTTTACCTCTATGAAAAAAAATGTTAACTGTAAAAGAGCCTCAGGCAGGTCCTTCAGGAAATACCCCAGAAAAAGACATTGTTATCAGAGGAGATGACAGCCCCATGTGGGTTACTGCCCCTGAAGACCTCCTAGGGGAACGAGGTGTGGAGGGAGAAGACAGGAACACTGATGGTCCCGACCCTGTGGAGGCCTAAGCGGACGGGGGAGTTTGTGTCTTAGTTTTTAACAAAAAGAGTTTAAAAAGACAGAAATTAAAAATAGAAAAAAGCTTATACACTAAGGATATAAAGACAGAAAATATTTTGTACAGACAGCTGCACGGTATGTTTGTGTTTTAAGCTAAAAGTTATTACCAAAACATCAAAAAGTGGGACAAAAGTAAAAAGCTTATAAAATAGAAAAGTAAACATAAGCTACACTCATTTATTATCGACGAATAAAAAATTTGTATATAAATGTGTTATTCATTAAATGTACAGGGTTTGTAGAGACTACAGTAGGGTACAGTAGTGCCCTGGGTCTTCACATTCACTCAGTTACTCTCCCAGAGCAACTTCCAGTCCTGTAAGCTCCATTCATGGTAAGAGCCCTGTCCAGCTATACCATACTTTTTTTTAATCTTTTATACTGTATTTTTACTGTACCTTTTCTATGTTTAGATATATTTAGAAAAATGTAGGTCAGGCATGTTGCCTCACGCCTATAATGCCAGCTCTTAGATATGTTTAGATACACAAATATAATTCTCACCATTGTGTTATAGTTTCCTATAGCACTCAGTATAGTAACATGTTTGTACTGGGCCATAGGCGAGGAGCAATAGGCTATTATATCACATGGCCTAGGTGTGGAGTAGGCCGTATCATCCAGATTTGTGTAAGTACACTCTGTGATATTTGCAGAATGACAAAATTGCCAAACGACACATTTCTCAGAACACAGCTCCATCATTAAGTGACACAACTGTCTGTATATGAAATAAACACTATTAGTTACAACCCTGAATTCAAGATTATGAACACAAATGAGGCGAATCAATTATAATCAAATATTAACTTCGCAAGAAAGCTGATAATATTTTTTGAGTTTTCTCTCCTCTTCTTGAAAACCTGGGGTTGAAATTTCATGAAAGGCATCTGTTTTTACAACTGCTCTTAAACCTAGTTTTAAACTCCTCAGTTAATTGTATCAAAATTGTAAACATATTTGAACTTAGATTAAGAAGGGCCACACTCTGGTAGACAGCATCCATGAGTATGGGGAAGTCAACAGGCTGATTTGGGGGAAGGTGAATGTGAGTGTGTATTATTTTGAATCATAGTACTGTAGGACATTGAGAAAACAGTACAAAAAATGATTGTAATGATCTAACTAAGAAGCAAGGGAGGACTTTCAGATTGGGCTACAACTGATGAGGCAAAACTTGTATGTTAGACCCTAGGATCTTTAGATACTCCTTTTTAAATCATTGATTTAATTTTAACTTCAAAGTTTCCAAAATGCACTAAGACACAACAGTGGGTATAAATGTGCTGATAATAGCCTAAAATAGGTGTAGTTGATATGTAACATTTACTTAAAAGGACTATTTTAAAAGTCTTTGAAATCACCTATCGATGTGCAAATAACATAATTTATTGATGTCCAAAATCAAACTTCTACCTCTAAATTAGAACTAGTATATATTACTTTGTGTCCTGAAAGTAATAAAGCATCAAATATTTCAAAGATAATTACTAAGATTAGCACCTTCCCTCTCTTCCAAGAAAGGGTCTTTAGATTTTAGGAATGACACCTAGAAGGTTTGTTTTAAATCTGTTAGTCAATAAGGAGCTATATAGATCAGGACTTCACCAAATAAGATTTCACAGGATTTTATACCAAACATTATTATTTTTAAGAGCTAACATTTTCTTAAAATTAAATCTGAAACTAAATGAAAAGTTTTACAGAAAAATAAATTATTATCTTTCCTATGACCATAAACTCTCTGAGTTTATTTGGTTTGATGTCAAGTTGTCCGGGGATACCCAACCTATCAATCTGATCAGGAACCACTAGGACGTAGCAGAAATTTGAATACTAATTTGTTATAGCAATTCTGGTACAAAGTCACTGAAGAATCCACCATAACCATACCCCGAGCCTGTAAGGAATAGGCTGTTCTCTGAAGTCAAAATCTCTAGAATGAGGATTCCTAGGTCAGACATTGATGGTCATCACCTCTTCCTGCAGTTTTTCCTTCATTACAAAATGCAATCAAAAGTGTTTAATGAGTATTTTCTATAGCCTTCTAAGGCAATGGTCTCCAATTTTTTTTGTATCACACACACATAACGATAAAAGGTTTGCATTTGCATCTCCAATATTTCTTGAAACTATAAATTATGTATATACAACATGTCCATAAAATTCAACTATTTTAAATTACATATGAACGTTATGGACACTCTGTATATTCTGACAATCTATTTATCAAATATTAATAAAATGCATTGCCTTGTTTTCATTTTTTGGAAAGAACCAGAGCTCTAATTTATTTTTCTCTTCCCCCAATGGATCCTCTTCCCTGTATTCTAGAGGAAAACACTACACTTTGGAGAACAGTGCAATAGAGAACCTGCAGGACAGATTCTAGTCCATAAAACCTGGTCTATAACTGCAGGGAACACAATCTATTTGGAACTCATGAAAAGAACAAGAAGATAGCATACAATAAAATGTAGAAGATCAATTTATCTCTTAAGACTGGCAATAATATAGAAGTTTAAAAATGTCCAAGGAGTTTTGAAAAGTGCTCATAGATCCGAGTCAAAGTGAGGCTTCAGTGAGAATGGGTAGGATAAAGCGTAATAGATAGAATACGTTAAGCAGATTTCAGTCCGTGAAAGTTTCTGAATGTATCATCGTACCACGCACACTAGAGAGAAATGTGAGTTAAGGAGTGGGGTGAGAATGGGAGGCAGTGCATTCATGGGGCTAACCTGGTGATACAAAGGCCAAATAGGCCGGGCAAGGGCTCATCCCTGCAATTCTAGCACTTTGGGAAGCCAAGGCAGGAAGATTACCTGAGGCCAAGAGTTCAAGTCCAGCTTGAGCAACATAGCAAGACCCCATCTGGATAAAAACAGAAAAATTAACCAGGTGTACAGGCATGGACCTGTAGTCCTAGCTACTCAGGAGGCTAAGGCAAGAGGATTGCTTTAGCCCAGAAGTTTGAGGCTGCAGTCAGCCATGACAGCACCATTACAGTCTAGCTTAGGTGACAGAACAAGATCTAGTCCAGAAAAAAGAAAGAAAAGAAAAAAACAAGAAAGGCAAACAGCCAACTACCCTGAACATCTACAGCACCTGCACGTGGTGAACATTTCTACACGCATAAAGCCCTAAAGAGAGACTGCTTAGCTGTTCCTGTATACTAAAATTACCTGGAAATGTTACTATAAGGCAGATTCTGAGAGTAGATCGGGCTGGGCATAACATTTCTAACAAGCTCATGGGTATATCAATATCTTTGGTGTACAGACCACACGTTGAGCACCAGTACATAAAGGTCGGAGTCCCCACAGAACTTATTTTGTGGCTTTTTATTCTTATATAATTTAAAAATTACAGAAGAATTGCAAGAACAGCACAAGGAACTGCCATCCATCCTTCATGCAGATTTACTATTATTTAACATCATTCACATTATTCTTCTCTCAATGATTGATGATAGATGGAGAGGGAAAGATAGAAACACGGATAATAGTTTGGAACTATGTGAGAATAGATTTAAGTCATTGTAGCTCTTTATCTCAAAAATATTTCAGGGGGTTTTCCCCCCTCTTAGGTAACCACGGCACAGTTATTAACTTTGATTTACTCTTTCCCCCTCCCAAGGTCCTGTGAGGCTCTTCCTCTGATGTTTCTCCGTAAGAACCAGACAGTGTTCTTTAAAGAGAAGCTTAGGAAAGCCTCTGGCCCCTGAGAGTTCCTCACTTTCACACTATTGCACACTCAGCCTCCAAGGGTTCATCCCAATGGCTGTCCCAGTGTTTCTGCTTACGGTTCCAGTTTCTTCTGTTCCAGGTAAACAGACACAGTTATCACGGTTTTGGAGACACTGATCTCTCCCGCTTTTCTGGTAGTGGTTTCCTCTGTGAGCTTACTTCTCTGATGAGTTCAAGAAAACTCCTTAATTTTCCATTTTTCCAGGCTTTTGTGCTTGTAAGGATGAGAGTGACAACCTCCAAGATGCTCAGAGTTCAGAACTGAAACTGTTCCCAAGTTGTCTTCACACATCCGCATCATCCTCCGAGCACTTCCCTACTTTCTAATAGAGGCTCTTGCACAGCCTGCTGTGGAAATAGCCATTTCTTCAAGAGCACTGATTCCTTTCAATGGGGAACAGTATCCAGGTATCAAAATTTGAGTGCTAGACCAATGTATTTTTGTTTCTAGAACTTCTTAGCTTACAGAGCTTAGAAATAAGTGTGGGAGTATGAAATGTACATATACATGCATTTGGCACCTATACATTCACATACATACATAGATACACACATTCACACACACATCATGAGTTTATACTGATCCCTCCAATTTTAATTCAATATGGTTCCCTCTGGAGACTTGTCCTCTTGAATATTTTTGACTCCTGTAAGAGTGTGAAACCTGGTTTCCATTATCCTGAATATATTTATTCATTTGCTTAAAATACCTAAGAAGTAGTTTCAGAACTAATCTCCATACCACTGTTAAAAACAAAATATTTGTTGAAGCTTTTTTCTGAGTTAAAATTTACTTTGATTGACGTGTACAAACTTCATGTGTACAACTCAGTAAGTCTTGTCAAACGTCTGCACTCACATCACTTATGCCCTTATCATATTCATTACCCTAGAAATTTTCCTCCTGACCTTTGCCAATCAATCTTTCATCTGCCCTAGAAACAATCACAACCAGAATTTTTTTCAAGAGTTAAGTTAGTTTTCTCTCTTGCAGAATTTAACATAAATGGAATCATACAGTAAGGATTCTTCTACTTCTGACTTCTTTTATTCAGCATAACAACAAGTAAGATTCATCCAAGTTTAAATGCGATCACTGTAATAGAACAAGTGCCTGCTTTATTGTATAGAAATGACTACTTTTACTGAAATAGAAATATTTCTATTTATAGAAACAGAAATTTTATAGAAAACGTTTTTTCCAAAGTTGTTGGAGCATTTTACACTCCCAACAATAATGTATGGATGTTCTAGTTGTACCATACCCTATCCAATATTCGGTTCTGTCTTTTTAATTTTACCCACTCAAGTGGATGAATACTAGTATCTCATTATAGTCTGAATTTGCCGTTCCCTGATGATAATGATGTCAAGCGTCTTTTCGGGTATCTCTTGGCCGTGTGTCTGTTCAAGTTTGGGCTTGTATTTAAAGGCAGGTCTTTTTATTTCTGTACTTTGTAGGAGTTGGTTATACTTATGTTCTTCCTACAAGTACTTTGTCAAATATATGTTTTGCAAATATTTTCCCCCACTTTATGGCTGGCTTATTCATTTCCTTAACAGTTTCCTTTAATGAATAGAAGATTTTTTTAACTTGATTAAGTCTAAATTTTAATGTTGTTTTTAATGATTCATGCTTTCCGTGTCCTTTTGAAGAAATCTTTGATTACGCCAAGATTAAGATATTCTTCTCTACTTTTTTCAGCTTTCTTTAATGAATAGAAGATTTTTTTAACTTGATTAAGTCTAAATTTTTATGTTTTTTAATAACCAGTGCTTTCTATGTCCTTTTGAAGAAATCTTTGATTGCCCCCAAGATTAAGATATTCTTCTATACTTTTTTTCTAGAAGTTGGAGCTTTTATGTTTAGCTTCATGCTCCGTCTAAATTGATATTCACGCATGTGACGAGACAGGAATCAATGTGGGATTTTTTCCATACATACATTCAGTTGTTCCAACATCATTTGTTGAACAAGTTTTCCATGTACCATTCAATTCCTTTGGTGCCTTGGTAAAAAATCAACTGACTACTAAAGTATGGATATATTTCTGGACTTTCTATTCTGTAACTCTGAACTATTTACTTATTCTTATGCCAATTCCATACAGTCTTAATCACTATAACTCTATGTAGTGCATATTGAGGTTCTGACCTCAATATATAAGTTCTCCAATTTTGCTCAAGATTGTTTTGGCTGTCCTAGGTTTAATACCTTCCAACAAAAAAGTTTAGAATCCACTTGCCAATTTCCTTTTTCTAAACACATCTTATGAAAAAATAAAAGAATAAAAAGTCTTATGAGGTTATCATTTGGATTTTATTAAATAGCTAAATTAAGAAAAAATTGACATCTCAACTATATTGATTCTTCCAACATATAAATGAGATACATCACTCCATTTATCTAGGTATTCTTTAATTTTTCTTAACATTTTATAGTTATTTTTGTTATTTACTCTTAAGGAATTCATCATTTCATGCTATTATAAATGTTATCTTTATTTTGATTTCCAAAAGTATTACTCTATAGAAAATTGATGTGTATTGCAATCATACCCTCCAAAATCAAATTCATTTGTGAGTTTGAGTAGTTGTTTTACAGATTCTGTAGAGTTTTCTAATGCCATCTCTAAATAGAAATAGTACTTCTTTTTCCAATCTTTATAACTTTTACTTATTTTTTTCGTGCTGTTTTCACTAGCCAGAAATTCCCATACACTGTTCTGTAGAGCTGATGAGAGTGAACATCCTTCAGTTGTTCCTAATCTTTAAAAAATCATTCGATATTTCCCTATTAAACATGGTGTTGGCTGCAGACACAGAGATGCCCTTTTCAGACTGAAGACGTTCCTCTACACCTAGTTTGCTGAGATATCTAAACTATATGAGGTGCTTTATCTGCATAGTTGTAAATAATCATAAGATATTTTTCTTTATTCTGTCAATATGGTAAATTGCTATAGAAAATGTCATCCTGAAATACATGCCAATTGGTCATGATATAGTATACATTCTATATACTGCTGAATTCCATTTCCATTAATGTATGCCTTTCTATGTATTTTTTCATTTATGTTCATGAAGGATATTAGTTAATAACTTTGTGTTTTATAATATATTTGTCAGGTTTTGTTATGAGGTTATCTTGATCTCACAAAGCAAACTAAGAACTCTTTCCCCTTTCCTAATATTCTGAAAGAGTTTGGGTAAATTTGATATTATTCTTTTTAAAAATATTGGATAAACAGCTCGGCACCCATGGCACAATGGTTACGGCACCAGCCACATACATCGAGGCTGATGGGTTCAAAAATGGTCCAGGCCAGCTAAACAACAATGACAACTGCAACAAAAAAATAGCCAAGCATTGTGGCGGGTGCCTGTAGTCCCAGCGACTTGGGAGGCTGAGGCAAAAGAATCGTTTGAACCCAAGAGTTGGAGGTTGCTGTGAGCTATGACACCACTGCACTCTACAAGAGCAACATAGTGAGACTCTGTCTCAAAAAAAAAAAAAACAAATAAAATATAAAAATATTAGATAAACTCTACCACTAAACCCATCTACAACTAGAATTTTGTTTCTGGGAAAGTTTTTAGTAATGACATTAATTTCTTCATAGATGTGAGGCTATTCATATGCTCTACTTCTTGAGTTAGTATTGGTAATTTGTATTCTTTCAGAGATTTTTTTCATTTTATCTGAGTTGTGAAATTTATTGGCATAAAGTTATTCATAATATTTTCCTATCTTTTCAATGTCTATACAATCTTCAGTCATATCCCCTCCTGTATTTTTAATATTAGAATTTGTGTTCTCCCAATGTTATACCATTCTTAGAAAAGTCACCAATTTTATTAATTATGTACAGAGAACAAGCTGTTGGCTTTGTTAATTTCCTATCCTGTTTTGTGGCTGCCATTTCTACTTCTTTGATTTCTACCTTTAACTTTACTTTCTCTTCTTTATACTGGCCTTGGACTTAACGTGTTTATCTTCACCTAACTTCTTTGACAGAATCACCAAATGATTTTAATCCTGTCCTTTTTCCTAATAGAAGCATTTAAAATGATCAACTTTGCTCTAAGCATTCTGTCAGCTATGTCCCACAGATTTTGACATATAATATCTTAATTTTTTTATTTCTTTATTTTATAGAAGTTCGTTGCTTAATTTCCAAATAATTGGAACTACCTACATATTCTATTTTTGGTTTCTAACTTAATGTTTTCATGGTCAGAAAACATGTTCTATTAGAAAACCTTTCATACAGTCTTTTGAAATGTATTGATCATTTTTTGAACCAGTTTGTACTTCATTTGGTGAATATTCCATGTACACGTACAAAAAAGTTAGGTATATAGATATATCAAGATCAAACAGTAAGCTGTTTGACAGTGCTATTTAGATCTTCTCTATCCTTATGACTTTTGTCTAGTTCTGTAACTCACAGAGGAAAGGTTACAAAGCCATGAAAATGTATCACCGCGACCTGCTGCTACAGGGAATGTAGTTGGTTAATGACCCCATGGCCGGCTGGCTGGTCCACTACCACATCCACACAAGGCCATGCTTCCCGCCGGCTGCTCCCACCGGATTACTGAGCACATTGAGAGCACTAAGGCAGGTATTTTCTGGCAAGACAGAGGACTGCTCCAAAGGGCCACTTTGGCTGAAGAACCTCCCATTTGTCTGGCAAACCTCTCAGAAACCATGTTCTAATACTCTTGTAATCCAACCTTTCCTTCTGTCTGCCTCTCCACGTGTGAGATTTGCACCTCCATTTCTTGGCTACTTTGTTTCCCAATAAATCTCTTACATACACCTTGGAGTCTGTTTCTCCAAGACCCGAACTCTGGCCAAGGGACATTAAAATCATTAATAATGTGTGAATTTGTCTTTATAACCCTTTGTTTTGTTAGCCTTGCTTTATATATTCTAATGCTTTATTGTTAGGCAAATATACATTTATATCATTCTGAAATTAATAGAATATATTTTATATTTATCCCACCTATTTCTTTTGTTTGTTTTTGGGACAGAGTCTTACTCTGAGCCCTAGGTAGCATGCCATGGCATCAGAGCTCACAGGAACCTCAAGCTGCCTCCTGCTTAGCTGAGACTACAGGCGCCAGCCGCAACACTGGCTAGTTTTTCTATTTTTAGTAGAAATGATCTTGCTCTTGCTCAGGCTGGTCTTGAACTCCTGAGCTTAGGTAATCCACCTACTCCAAACTCCCAGAGTGTTAGGATGACAGACGTGAGCCACCACGCCCGACTATGGACTATTTCCAGTGTTCTTTATTCCTTCTAGATCTCAGCTTCTATCGAGTGTGATTTTTCCCTTCAAGAAGTCTTTTTAGCATTTATTGAAGAACAGGTCTACTATAGACAAATTTCCTGAGTTTTGTTTTATCTGAAAGTGTTTTTATTTCACCTTCATTTATAAAGGGTATTTTCACTGGAAATAAAATTGTATCTTGACTATTTTATAGTCTTTTATAATTTACCATCTTTTATAATTTTTATTTCAAAATATTAGGGAGGACAAGTGTTTTTGTTACGCGGGCATATTGCATAATGCTGAAGTGTGCCCGTCACCAGAATAGTGTTCATTGTGCTCTGTAGGTACATTGCTATCCTTCACCCCCTTCCCGCCTCCTCCCTGCTTGGTTTCCCATGTCCTTTATATCACTTTATGACCATGTGGACTCATCCTTGAACTCCTACTTATTAGTGAGAACATGGGTGTTTCATGTTTGTTTTTCATTCCTGAGCTATTTCACTTAGTTCAGTGTTCTCCAGTCTTATCCAAACTGCCACAAGTGAGATTCTTCCATTTTTTTTGACATCTGAGTAGTACTCCATCACGTGCATGTGTGTGTGTGTACATGCTCTTGATATTCTCCTTTATTCACTCATCAACGGATGGCCACTTTGGTTAATTCCACATCTCTGTAATTGTGAATTCTGCTGCGATAAACATTCAAGTATATGTGTCTTTTTGATACACATATAATAATTTATTTTTCTTTGGATAGATACCAAGTAGTGAGACTTCTGGATTGAATGAGAAGTCTACTTTCAATCCTTTGAGGAATCTCCATATTGTTCTCCAGAGAGGTTTTACTAGTTTCTAGTCCCATCTCTATTGTTTTTTGAATTTTTAATTTTGGCCATTCTAATAGGAGTAAAGTGGCATCATAATGTGGTTCTAATTTGCATTTCTCTGATAATTTGGGATATTGAGCTTTTGTTTTTTTCATATGTCTGTTGCCATTTGTATGTCTTCTTTTGAAAGGCTCTATTTATATCTTTTGGCCACTTTTTAAGGAAGTTATTTGCTTTTTCTTGCTGATTTGCTGAGTTCTTTGTAGATTCTAGATATTAGTCATTTGCTGAATATAGAGCTTGTGAATATTTTCCCTTATTCTATAGGTTGTCTATATACTTTGTTATTTCCATTGCTGTGAAGAAATTTTTTAACTAAGTCCTATTTTTTTGTTGTTGTTGTTTCTGTATTTGTATTTGGGATCTTAGTCATGAATTCTTTGTTTAGATGGATGGCTAGAAGAGATTTTTATGGTTTATTCTAGAACTCTTTTCAGTTTGGAGTTTTACATTTAAGTCTTTAATCTATCTTAAGGTAACCTTTGTATACAGCAAGAGACAGAATCCTATTTTATTCTTCTGTGTACAGCTATCCAATTTTCCCAGCATAATTTATTAAATAGGGCATACTTTTACCAGAACATGCTTTGGCAAAGATCAGTTGGTCATAGCTATATGGTTTAACTTCTGGGTTCTCTATTATATTCCTTTGGTCAATGTCTCTACATCTATACCAGTAGCATGTCGCTTTAGCTACTATAGTTTTACAGTATAATTTGAGATCAGATAATGTGATATATTCGTATTTTTCTTTTTACTTAAAATTGCTTTGGCTATTTAGGCTCTTTTTTGTTCCAGAGGAATTTTAGAATTATTTTTTCTAAATCTGTGAAAAATGATACTGGTATTTTGATGGGAATTGCATTAAATCTGTAATCTCTTTGGGTCACATGGACATTTTGACAACGTGTTTCTTCCAATTCATGAGCATACAATAGCTATAAAAAATTCAAAAGATTTTTTTTCTTGGGTTTTCAGCAGTTTGACCATGTGGGATTTTAATTTTTATATGGGTTAGCACTTCCTGAACTCTTTGGATCTGTAAGATCATAATTTTCTCCAAATTTGGGGACTTTTCAGTTGTTTTTCTTAAGTATTATTTCTGCTTCTTTTTTTTAAATTAAATCATATATACGTAGATCATGAATACACTTATGCCTTTGTGGGATTCGATATGTTAATTATTTGTAGAATTTAGAGTGCTTGCATCCTACTAATTAACATAGCTTTCACCTCATTTACTTAATCACAGTATTAAGACATTTGTGTTCAACGCTTGATAGATTTGACTTGTAGCCTTGCAATATGCTCCATAAGTGTGGTCGCACCATTAACCCTCCATCGAACCATCCCTCTTCCCTTCCCTCCTTCATCCTGGGCTATAGCTGTGATTCATCTCTCATATGAAACTACGAGTGATTATAAATTGGTTTTATAGTAGTACTGAGTACATTGAATATTTGTTTTTCCATTCCTGAGATACTTTACTAAGAAGAATATTTTCCAGCTCTAACCATGTAAACATAAAAGAGGTAAAGTCTCCATCTTTTTTAAAGCTACATAGTATTCCATGGGACACATATACCATAATTTATTAATCCATTCAAGGGTCTATGTGCACTTGGGCTTCTTCCAAGACTTGGCAATTATGAATTGAGCTGCAATGAAAAATCTGGTCCAAATATCTTTGTTGCCAAGTGATTTTTTGTCTTTTGGATATACACCTAGTAGAGGAATTGCAGAATCAAACACCAGGTCTACATTTAAATCCCTGAGTGTTCTCCAAACTTCTGACATTACTCATAAATAAAAACTAATCAGATAGAATCACACTACCAGACTTCAGACTACACTATAAATCTATAGTGATCAAAACAGCATGGTACTGGCACAAAAATAGAGAGGTAGATGTATGGAACAGAATTAAAAACCAAGAGATGAACCCAGACACTTATTGTCATTTGATCTTTGATAAGCCTATCAAAAATAAATATAAATTGGGGAAAAGATTCCCTATTTAACAAATGGTGCTGAGAGAATTGGCTGGCAACTTGTAGAAGACTAAAACTGGACCCACACCTTTCTCCTCTAACAAAAATTGACTCTCGGGCAGTGCCTGTGGCTCAAAGGATCAGGGTGCCAGCCCCATATGCCAAAGGTAGAGGGTTCAAACCCAGCCCCAACCAAAAAAAAAAAAAAAAATGACTCTCACTGGAAACTTAAGACATGAAACTATAAAAATTCTTGGACAGAGTACAGGGGAAACACTTGAAAAAAATTGGCCTGGGAGAATACTTTATGAGGAGGACCCCCAAGCAATTGAAGCAACATCAAAAATACATTGCTGGGATCTGATCAAACTAAAAAGCTTCTGCACTGCCAAGAACACAGTAAGTAAAGCAAGCAGACAGCCCTCAGAATGGGAGAGGATTTTCATAGGTTATATTTCCAACAAAGGTCTAATAGCCAGAATCCACAGAGAACTCAAACTTATTAATAAGAAAAGAACAAGTAATCCTATTTCATTGTGGGAAAGAGACATGAACAGAAGCTTCTCTGAAGAAGACAGGCACACAGTCTACAGACACATGAAAAAATGCTCATCATCTTTAATCATCAGAGAAATGCAAACCAAAACCCCTTTGAGATATCATCTAACTCCAGTAACAGTAGCCCACATCACAAAATCCCAAAACTACAAATGTTGGCGTGGATGTGGAGAAAAGGGAACACTTCTGCACTGCTGGTGGGAATGCAAGCTACTATGTTCCTTTTGGAAAGAAGTTTGGAGAATTATTTCTACTTCTATTTGTCTAGCTCTCTCTTTTTCTCTCCCTTGCTCCTCTAAGCTTCTAAGACTATAACTGAATATATACTAGGATACTTCCTATTGTTCCAAGGTGATTGGAGATCTGTTTATTGTTACCATGTCTTTCTTGTGTTTCTCAGATTGGACAATTTCTTTTGACCTACCTTAAAGTCCACTGAATCATTCTTCTGCTTGTTTCAATATACTCAGAAGTCTTTTCCATTAAGGTTTGTAATCTCTGTTATTGAACTTTTAAGTTTGAGAATTTCCTTTTGGTTTTTGTTTTATAGTTTTCATTTATTGTCTGAGATGTCCCACCTACTTATTAATTTTGACTATAACTTTTCTTGAGTGTATTTTAGGTGTGTGATATGTTGTTTTGATATACATACACATAGTGAAATGATTAGCACAATTAAGCAAATTAATAACTTCATTAGCCTTTGTTTCCTAATTTTACTATTTATTTCTTGGAGTTGATTTGTATAAATTCCATCTTCTCCTGGCTATTAAATACATTTTGCTGCTTCTTCAAATGTCTAGTATTTTTTATTAGTGTTATGGAGCTAGTAGATATTACATTGTAGAGTCCCTGGATTCTGTTTTCTTCCTCTGAAAGAAGGATGATCCATTTTTGTTTTGGCAATCAGGTAAATTGGCTGTCCTCAAATCAAAATATGCCTCCACTGTGGTGGGCAATAGATGAAATATCTACTTAATTATTTCAGCCTTCAATCTATTCTTCCTCAACAAGCTTCTTAAATCCCCTCCCATTCCACCTTCTCCTATGTAGTTTCATTTAGGCAAGAATGTTAATAGTATCAGCATGCACATACGTATGCTATTTTTAAATGTACATATTTAGAGATACACAGTGTAGCACATTAGCTAAAATTAAAAACAATCAAGACAATCATGCTGAATTAAAGCCAGGCCCACCATTGGGTACATTGTACGACCTTGGGCCATTAAATTTTCTAAATCTTAATTTCTTCATTTATAACATCAAGTTTATAAACCAATGACCCATATAGAGAATAATCCTGGACTCAGAGATAAGTCTTTGAGTACTTACCAGTAAAGCCCTACCAATTATTTATAGCCAGGGTCCATTCTAAATTTTCAGTGTCTGTGTACTAACAGTTGTTAAGCCTTTTTTAATTTACCCCCCTCAATATATCTTTCAAAATCATTTCAGTGATTTTTCTTCTCAGTATTCATTTTTTTATATCTAGTAGGGTCTATATGACACAGTTCTGGCTATGAGATATAAGCAGAAGTTGGCTGAAACTTTCAGGAGAAACTATGCTTCCTGATAAAAGCAAAACACAAGACTGGTCAAACCTTTTCATCTTATTCCATTGCTAAATACAGGCATAATTTTCTGAGCTACTGCCAGAACCTTCTTAAGTACACAAAGGAAGGAGCAAACGAATCTCACCAATGCTAGTTCTAATACCAACTAAATTCTCAAATCAATGCCAACTGCTACTGTTTCTAGACTTCATGTTATGTTGAGATACATACTCCCATCTTTATTTAGGTAACTCTTCATTACATATGCAGCTACCTGTAGTTGAATGCATGCTTAGCTGATACCCTACACCATGGGGTTGTTTTTTATACCCTATGTGACAGTGTCTGTAAAATGCTTCAGTGAAAATCTAACACCTAGCAAACAACAATAAATGTAACTATAATTTTTACTGATTCATAATACAATTTTCTTCTAAAATTATTTGAGATAGTATATGTCAAAACATACAATTCCACAGGAAAAATATACAATCAGAAAGAATAAAAAAGTTTAAAAAGTAAAATAGAGTTACTAAAGTTAAGACACAAAAGGCATTCCTAAGTTCTACAGACAGTTCCCATATTTGATTTTTGAATTTTCTAGTAGATAAAGGAAAAGCAGAAAATAAGTCACCTGATATTAAGAACCAAGATGAAAATTTTCCTTCAAGATCCAATAACAATGAGGAATTAAAACTTGGAGGTACTAAATGTCTCTGATATAACCTCACCCTCCATGTATTGCCCACTGCCTCAGATTAATATACTTTAATAGGGTACCCAGATTTCACGTGGTACCTTTATCTTATTCCTAATAGAGAAGGAAAGAATTCACTGTGATAAAAGCAAGTTTTTATATAGTAGGGAAAAAAAAGGTTCTGCTCTAAGTTTAAAACAAAACAAAAAAAAGGTCTAAAAGTTGTCTACCATAATAATTTCCTGTAATGATTTCTTCCTTATACATTTATCTTGGTATCCTGAGAAAATTCACTCTGGGCAGTTTCTGAAAACCTCTAACATAACCAATTCCTTTTTTTCAAAATCAATTTATAATGTTTAATACCCTTACAGTAACCAAAAATATCAAATCATATAAAAGACAGAAAAATACTCAAGCATAATAAATACCCCAAAATTGAGGCAATCTTTTAGTGACAGAGAGGGAGTAAAAGAGGAAAAGGGGGGAGGAATGGGGAGGAAGAGGGAGGGGAAGGATGTGTGCAGGAAGAAGGGAGAAAGAATCCTCAGAAAAAGCAGTAATGCTTTCTCTCTTGGTGTGCTCCCTATTTACTGTGAAGGGTGTATCATCTAACAGGGAGTTTAAGTCAGTCTAGAAATAGAAAATATGTTTTAGGAAAGTAGTAGCCTCTATTCTTAAAAGATTTCAGAACTTTCAAAAGCCAGAGTGTCTGGGCTCAGTGACTGTAGCACAGTGGTTGCAGTGCCAGCCACATACACTGAGGTTGGCAGGTTCGAATCCAGCCCTGGCCAGCTAAACAACAACTGCAACAAAAAAAAAATAGCTGGGCATTGTGGCAGGTGGTTGTAGTCCCAGCTACTCGGGAGGCTGAGGCAAGAGACTCGCTTAAGCCCAAGAGTTTGAGGTTGCTGTGAGCTGTGATACCATGGTACTCTACCGAGGGCAACAGTAAGACTCTGTCTTAAAAAAAAAAAAAAAAAGCAAGAGTCCAGATTTTCTGATATCTTCAAAAAGAAAATTTCAACATTACTTTTAGAAATTTGGGGACATTTCTTATAGTCAGGGAGTCTGCAAGGCCTGGTGCTTTGTGAGTATTCAATAATTCAAGGTAACTGTGAACAAGGAAATGATGGTCATCACATCTTTTGAGAAAAACAGAGGAGGGTGCCCGTCAGGACCCAGGTAATAGGAAAGGAAAAAGTCCTAGCTTTGGTCCTGAGGCTTTTCTTCTCCAAGATCCAAAGTAGAACAGGGGAAAATATGACATAACCACTACATCTGGCTAGAATAGATGCCCAAGGCTTCTATCTGCTTCCCAGATACCTGGGAGAAAAAATATACCATCCTCATAATAAGCAAAGATATAGCATAGCTTAAAGTATGGGTTGCATTTAAGGATTTTAAATAGGTATTTTTTTTTCCAAATAAATCATTAGAAACAAGGAATCATTCTTTGAGCCCAGATCTAACTTGAATAAGTAGATGAGACAAATACCTATTTATTCCATTTCAAGGTTGTTTCATTATTTACTGGTAAATTCTATGGATAGATTTAAAATCCTTACAAGGTTTAAAACATAATTTGGAAGCCACTTCCTCTCACTTTTCCTAATTCATGAGGTCAGAACTCTGGAGGGCAGAGACCATTTGGTTTTCCTGAAGCCGTGCTGTGAGAACAAAAAATGGTCATGTTTAGTTATCACGACCTCCTGCAGAGGAAATGGGCAACCTTGAACTCTGGTGTCAGCTGCTCCAGACGCATTTTGCTCACTTTTATGAATGGATGCATGAACTAAAAAGCATCCTAATCTGCTAATTATTTGTAAACCACTTTACATCCACGCCGTTCCCAATTTAGGTTTTGAAGCACTTTCTACAGTTGCTGAAATTCTGTAGTTCACCCTGAAGTTATATCTTTTTTTCACCTTCAAAGAATATAAGGAGTGTTTCAGCATCCATTTTAAATATGAAGAAGCAAATGTGTGAAGTGAGGAAATAAAAATGCACTGAGGGTTTTTTTTAGAACATATACTTATCTACTTTCAAAGTATGGGTATTTTAACAAGCAGAATATAAGCTCCATGAGAATACAGTCCTTGTCTATCTTATTCATCAATACAGTGCCAATACTTACATCAGTGCCTGGCATACAGTAGGCACTCAGTAAATAGTCCTTGAATAAATAAATATATGATTCATTTATGAGATGCATTCATCTGAACCATTTTTCCATTCATGCTAACCATAACCTTTAAAAAAATTAATCAATCTGTTGCAACAGCCAAGGATGAGCTCGAAATTCCTCCCAGCTTCCCCTGACACAGAGTATTACTTGTCAGATGGCTCTCAGGCCCAAGCTGAATTCACTGCTGTCCTCTTCATCAGTTTACAGCAGTCATGCCTCATATCTTACCCTGAATTTGAGAAAGGTAGTTAAGTTAGGATTTTTTATTTAAATAGGGAATTACAGTAAAGGGGTTAAAAAGTAGGCCCATCAAAAAATCTTATCAGCTGTTTTGCTTAAATGTAAATTGTATATTGCTTTTTCAATATAAACTTGAAAGCAAGATTTGCCAAGAAAAATAAAGAGACTGGATTTGTTTTTATTATTGATTCATTCAGGGGTACTGGTAATCCTTGAAAGTAAAAGAAATCTTCACATTTTTAGAGGCTATCTAAAATGTACCTACATGAATGTATTTATTCCTGACGCTGATGTCTGTGATAGAATATTTTCTTTCAGGAACCTCTTAGACTCTATAGAAGGGGGAAATTATCCCAGCCCCTCTAAACCTCGTTGAAGATCAATACCTGCTGCTAATTCTGGTCTCACCTTTATAACCCGCGCTTCACTTTGCAAAGCGCGTGCCCCTCCCCCGCCCCACACACCTACAGAGATGTAGGAGAGCATCACTTTAAAATCCCACCTCAGCTAAGCTTTGTGGAGTTCAAACTGTATTAGATGTGCAATTCCTCCCTGCTCTCCCCAGTGTAGGCAGCAGCACTCAAGCGGTTAACCACCTTCTAAGTGTCCCGGTAATACATTCCTGCTGCAACACTCCTCGGCTCTCCAGAATCGGATTTTTGAAAATGTCTCTACACGGAGACATTCATTCCCCTGCTCAGCAGAAAGGGCTGTAGTCAGAGCCAAGGAGAGTAAAAAATGAGCTTACAAATGTGGGGCCGGACATATTTGTTTGTTTGTTTGTTTGTTTGTTGCCTTTTTGACTCAGAGAACTCACGCCTCTGTATGACAGTTTGAGACTCAGGCAACCACAATTCCTTAACATGCACATGAAGGATGACAATTTGTTCCCTGAATTCCACTGGCTGGCAGAGCCCTGAACAAATTATTAGAAAGTGTGTGGCAGGGGAGGATTTAGTCCTAATTATTAAGCTACTGGATGCTATATGCATGCAGCTGTGACCATATACACGCATTATCATATCTCCAGTTGCCTCCAAGTACTGGCATTGAGTGAGTTAAGATCAAATGACTAAGATAATAAGTAAAATGCTCCTAGGACATTTGACTGAAAGTGTGTGCTCCCTCTTTGTGCTGAGTAGGGAGAGCACAGGGAGGCCGGAAAAGGAAGAAACGGGTTACAGAGAGTGCTTTAAGCCCAAGTAACACACTTGTTCTGACCATCCTGGGTACTGGGTCTCAATAATTAGGAGGAGGAATACCCTTCTGTGGGTTGGAAAAACCGGTAAGAGGGAGACTTAAGTTAAGCTAGCATACATCAAAAATAATTGACAATGGTTAGGCTTCACTGTAGAGAAGTCTGCACTGGCATTGCAGCCACCAGCCCACCACCCACCTAAGAATTATTATTTGAAAAGGATGTCAGAGGATTATAGAAGATCCTTGTGTCTGCTCCAATTAGGATCAACACTTCTGCTGCTTGCTCTCTGAGCGTTCAGTATGGAATGATGAAAACATATTGACCCCTGCTGGAAATGTATAGAACTGCAGCCTTTTCCCCTCTTGGCTGGATCCAAGACATCCTTTTAACTCTCATGTACATGTACCAAGCCTAAGGGGTTGTGTTTGTTTTTAAGAAGCCTCTATATCACCATGACAATAAAAAATAACTTATTAATTGAAAAAAATATTTCACAATATTCCATGCACCCAAGGTAATTAAACCTTCTAATGATATAACTTTATATTTTCTATATGGAGTTTCAATCCTTATCTTAGTTAAAATTGTAGCAGCCAACTAGCATCACATTTGGTGCCACTCTACTATTTTCATTAGCATTTTATTAGAATCTCTATTAGATTGCTTTGATTTGCTGACCTAAAACTATATTATTTTCAAACAAACTGAAAATTACTCTAAAACATTAAGTAATTGTTTAGTCTCCACTTCAAATAGTCTCCCAGGGTTTGACTCTCGGTGAAAATTTCATTCTAAGTTATTTTTCACATCAATAAGGGCCCTTAGGTTGTGTGGTTATACTAGAATATTACTCACAAACTCTGCCTCTTCAGAATTCTTAGAAAACAGCTTAGGGTAAAAGAACTTTTCCAGCATAATTAGGGTCACCAACTTTCCAGTTAAGTGATTAGAGTTCATGGAAACAGTTAACTCACAGAATTATGACTTGCTATTTTGTGGGATCTATTAAAAGACATAAATATTAGTATAAGTCTTGATTTGTGCTGGCAATTAGAAAGAGAATTCTTTCTCTTAGATTTCTCTGTAGAATTCTTTGCAGTAAAAATGGGGTATAAAAGAAAACAAGATAAAAGATAGATTCTTGATATAAGTTAATAGAATGATGATACCAGTATCAGCAATAGTCAGTATATGCTCTCCAGCAGTACCTAGGCCGTGGTATTCTGGCATGCTCCATTAGCTGGCCCACTCATGAGGTTTACAGCCAAGACTGGGAGGCCACTCTGTGTACAGATCATTTAGCCTGGCTCTAGTTAATGGTTGCTGCAGCCTCCCTCAGCTCAGCCAACTGTTCTGAAAATGCATACCGTCAGCCAAAGGCAAAAATTATAAGTTCCCTTCTCATTCTATTTTAAGAAAAATTGAAAATCATACTGTATTTATCATATTTCAGTGGTCAATTTTTTTTTTTTTTACAAAAAGGAAGCTCCATGATTAGATTAAATTGATTATAGACATATGTCAGAGGTGTTGAGGGTTCAGATCCACATCACCAAAATAAAGTGAATATTGCAATAAAGTCATACAAAGGTTTTTGGATTTCCAGCACACATAAAAGTTATGTTTACAGTATACTAAAGTCTGTTAAGCATGCAATAGCTTTGCGTCTAAAAAAACAATGTACGCGCATCAGTTAAAAAATACTTAATTGCTAAAAACTGCTAATGATCATCTGAGCCTTCAGCAAGTCATAATCTTTTTGCTGGGAGAAGGTCTTGCCTTAATACTGATGGCTGCTGACTGATGAGGATGGTCGTTTCTGAAGGTTTGGGTGGCTGTGGCAATTTCTTAAAATAATATACAATAACGTAGTATGCGATGCTATCTGGTAGCATTTTACCTGCAATAGAACTTGTTTTTAAACTGGAGTCAATCCTCTCAAACCCTGTAGCTACTTTATTAACTAAGTTTATATAATATTAAAATCCTTTGTTGTCATTTCAACAATGTTCATGTTTCAGCATGTTCACCAAGAGTAGATTCCATCACAAGAAACCACTATAATTGCTCATTCATAAAAAGCAACTCCTTGGGTGGTGCCTGTGGCTCAAAGGGGTAGGGCACCAGCCCCACATGCCAGAGGTGGCAGGTTCAAACCCAGCCCTGGCTAAAAAATAAAAATAAAAAAGCAACTGCTCATCCATTCAGATTTGATCATGAGATTGCAGCAACTCAGCCACATCTTCAGGCTCTAATTCTAGTTCTTTAGCTTTTCCCACCACATCTGCAGTTACTGACTTCGCTGAAGTCTTGAACCCCACAAAAGTCATCCGTGAGAGTGGGAATCAACTTATTCCAAATGTCTGTTAATGTTGATATTTTGACCTTGTCCCATAAATCTTGAGTATTCTTAGTGCTATCTATTACAGAATAGTGAATTCTTTTCAAAGGGTTTTCCATTTACTTTGCCCAGATCCATGGAAAAAAGTACTATCTGTGGAAGCAATAGCCTTATGAAATGTATTTTTCAAATAATAAAACTTGAAAGTCAAAATTACTCCTTGATCCACTGCAGAATGGATTTTCTATGAATAGGCATAAAACACCATGAAACTCCTCGAGTGTCTCCCCCAGACCTCTTGGGTAACCAGCTGCATTGTTAATAAGCAGTAATATTTGAAAAAAAATGTTTCTTTGAGCAACGGGTTTCAACAGTGGGCTTAAAATATTCGGTAAACCCTTCAGTAAACAGATGTGCGATCACCCAGGCTTTTTCTATTTATAGAGCACAGGTAGGGTAGGATTTCGTATAATTCTTAAGGGCCCTAGGATGTTCAGAATGCTAATGAGCACTGGCTTCAACTTAAAGTCGCCAGCTGCATTTACCCCTAACAGAATGGAGCTGTCCCTTTGGTTTTACAAAAAGGAAGCTCCATGATTAGATTAAATTGATTATAGGCATATGTCAGAGGTGTTGAGGGTTCAGATCCCTGGTTTGAAGCTGAGGGAGGCTGCAGCAACCATTAACTAGAGCCAGGCTAAATGATCTGTACACAGAGTGGCCTCCCAGTCTTGGCTGTAAACCTCATGAGTGGGCCAGCTAATGGAGCATGCCAGAATACCACAGCCTAGGTACTGCTGGAGAGCATATACTGACTATTGCTGATACTGGTTTGAAGCCAGAAACTGACTCCTCTTCCCCAGCTATGTAGTCCTGGATGGTGGCATCTTCCAATAGAAGGCTGTTTCATCTACACTGAAAATCTTAGCAACCATCTTAGCTAGATCCTCTGGATCCTCACTGCAGCTTCTCCACCAGCACCTGCTGCTTCCCCTTTTACTTTTTTTTTTTTTCTTTGAGACAGAGCCTCAAGCTGTACCCCTGGGGTAGAGTGCTGTGGCATCACAGCTCAGAACAACCTCCAACTCCTGGGCTCAAGCGAGTCTCCTGCCTCAGCCTCCCAAGTAGCTGGGACCACAGGTGCCCACCACAATGCCTGGCTATTTTTTGGTTGCAGCCGTCATTGTTGTTTGGCGGGCTGGGCTGGATGCGAAGCCACTACCTTAGGTGTATGTGGCTGACGCCTTGGCCACTTGAGCCACAGGCACTGAGGCTGCTTCATCTTTTACTTTTATGTCACATTGATAGCTTCTTTCCCCAGATCTCACAAACCAACTTCTACTAGCTTGCAACTTTTCTTCTGCAGCTTCCTCAGTTCTCTCAGCCTTCAGAAAATTAAAAAGAGCTACGAACTTGTTCTGGATTAGACTTTGGCTCAGGGGCAGTTTGTACCAGGTTTAAATTTCTATCCAGACGACTAAAATTTCCTCCACATCACGCTTTCTTATCACTCACGTGCTCACTGGAGTAGCACTTTTAATTCCTCTAAGAACTTTTCCTTTGCAGTCACAACTTGGCTCACTTGTTCGAGCCTCGTGTTAAGCCTATCTCAGCCTTCAACATGCCTTCCTCACTCAGCTCAATCACGTCTGTAGTTTAAAGTGAGAGGCACGAGACTCTTGCTTTTACTTAACCACTTACAGGTGATTGTAGCATTATTAATTGGCCTAATTTCAATATTATTATGCCTTAGAGTTTAGAAAGGCCTAAGGAGAGGGAGAGGAAGCGGGAGAGTGAGGGGCGGGGGTGGCTGGTTGGTGGAACAATGAGAACACACACAACCATTATTGATTCATTCATTATCTTATCTGAGCATGGTTTGGGGAAGCCCAAAACAATTACAATGGTAACATCAAAGGTCACCAATCACAGATCGCCATCACAGATAGAATGAAAGAGTTTAACATGTGAGAAATCCCACAATGTGATACAGAGAATGCCAGGTGAGCACATGCCTGGGGAAACTGACCCTGGTAGACTTGATGAAGGCAGGGTTCCCACCAACCTTCAAAATGCAATCTCTGCCAAGTGTAATATGAAAAGGAATAAACTGGAACTCCTACCCAACTGATTATGTCAGTGATGACATGCTGGTTTTACGTGTATTGTGGGAAAAATGTGATCAAAATACCCAATCATGGAGTGTGAACTCTATGAAACCAGGGACTTTATCTTTTATTCTTTGCCTCAGTGCCACTCCCCAAGGCCAAAGACATTGCTTCACATATGTGATTTATTAATATCTTTAATTCGTGGACTATATATATTTTTTTTAAATAGCACAGCTATAGCTTGTGGCCTGACTTTGTCATTTTTCACAAATATTACCGTAAGGAAATTACTCACTTAATTTCTCTAAACTCTGGTTTTTCTACTAGAGAGTGAGGACAGGTATATCTACCATAGTAAGAAAATAAATGATTAAGCTTTGGAAAACTTTTAAAATTGACCACAAACTACATGATAATACTGTATACATATAAAATCTTAAATTTACCTTCCCGTAGTCAAGGAACATTCCAGAGTCGAGAAAGAATTTCTTAAAAGAAAGGTATCATGGTGGTAGAATCGGAACCAAGAACCAGTAAATGAAGTTAAATGGGGGGGGGGGAGTTGATAATATTTCTTAAAAACAATTTCAAAGGAGTCACGTGATTATTATAGATTACCTTAATCAGAGATAAGAACACACTAAGAATAGGAGAGGGGATATAAGTAATCTTCTCAACAGAGAATAAAAGGTAAAAAGTATCTTGTTTTTCCAGAAAGGCAGAGAGAACTATTGCTCTCAGGAAGGTAATGCAAAAGGGACCCTAAGCTAAAATGGCTGTGAGTCATAGTGGCAGTCATTTTAAAAACTGTCTGTCCATGACACTTCTATTTAATATTCAAGAAAAAAAAAAGAATGATATCATATAGAAAGACTTTCCAAGCCAAATTAATCATTCAGGATAGAAAACCCCAACTTCAAAATAACTATTTGTATAATTAGGAACACAGGCTTACAGCCAAACTCAGTACTCCCCTGATCTTTTCTGGGGTACCTTGTGATTTTCTATAGTTCATTTTCAAGGAAGGATATGTATTTTAAAAAGAAAAAAGATCTAGAGACGAGAGACTGAGCACGAAAGCCCTTGTAAGGTGTTTTACAATCTCTCTCCTGCTGTGAGAGAGAGGTAAGGTAACACAGGGAAGGTAACACCTCCAGGTGGAGGTAACACAGCAGCGCACAGTGCACTGGCTTCATGTAGCATCTCGGAACTTTGGTGATAGAATGGAGAAGACAGACCACAGCAAAGTATCTGAAACACCTCCCAGGGAAGCCGACAAAATCTGGTCATCTGAGTCAACCAAAGCCCTAAGTAAATCATTCCATAAATCTTGACATAGCTCAGTGCTTTTTGGTAACTTAGTTCATCCTCTAAAACACATGTCACTTCCCGTTGTTTATTATTTTCAAAAGGAAATTTAATGTTGTGCCCAAGTGTTATACAAAAGTCTACGTGCTCATGTTTCACAGACATCGCCTACATCCTGCAGCCATAACCCATCTCCAACTAGTCAAGAAACAATAAGCCCTGTACCACAGAAATATAAATTCCTAGGAAAACTTTTTTTAGATAAAGCATTCAGGGGCAGACACTATCTAAGTAACGAGGCTATTAAAGTTATATTTATAGGGTGATCAGTTACTTAACTGCTAGCTGAATAAAACTTATATGAGGGTATGAAAGTACATGGAAATTTTAATTATAATTTACACCTTTTTAAACTACTCCACAAATCAGAACCATAAAAGTTGCAAAATTCATCAGAAAGAATGGTATGATTATGACAGACAAAAATCAATAAAAAAAAATCAGTAACTTCAAGTCTCCATCCCAGAACCCCAGTCACTTCGGCGGGATCATTCTTTGGGCTGACCCTGAATCATTCGCACTTCACCTGGAGAATGGCAATGAGTGTCATTCAGCATTCTTCCCTTTTAATTCTTATCTATTGTCATTTCCACTGTAATATGTTATCACAACCGGGTCATTATTTCAGTAACTTCATTGATTAGTGGTCTGGGGAAGCTCGGCATAACTCAGTTTGAAAAAGAATAAGGTGTGTACTATAACGAAATTGGTCAAAATCATTGAAATAAGACAAAATTTTTCCTTCCATTTTACACAACGATCCTATATTCTACTTACCTGCAATTCCTGACCATTATACCTAGCAGGGAAAGTAAGAGCAAGCATGAGGGTCTGATAAAAAAGAGAAATTAACTCTAAAGATTTCTCTTTTTGAACATCCTTTATAATGAACTACTCTGAAATAGATATACATAGATTCCCACACGCGCATTCCCAGCTATGTGTGTTTATATATATTGTATCACATATGACATATATGACGTATGGAGAATATGTACAATATATAACATTCACACACACGCACACAGAGAGAGAGAATTCCCATATCCGTGTTCTTATCATTTTCCACGTCAATTTTATCTTCTACAGATCTTTGAATCCCTTCATTTCCTTCCATACCCTGCACCAACCTGAAACAAGTGACCACTGTCTCTTTCCTGGGAATTTCTTGCTAGAACTACCCTGCTCTAACCTAACCACCCTGTGCCAAAGCCAATCAATTCTCAAAAAAGTAGCCTAAGTGTTCTTTTAAAATGCTAAGCTATAACCTAATTATAGCCCAAAAAGAAGAGGAAAGGGGAGAGGGAGGGAAGGTGAGGGGGAAGGTCGGGGGGAGAGAGAGTAATTGGTGGGACCACACCTGCCGTGCATCTTACAAGGGTACATGTGGAATTTACTAGGTGTAGAATATAAATGTCTTAACACAATAACTGAGAAAATGCCGTGAAGGCTATGTTGACCAGTTTGATAAAAGCATTTCAAATTGTATGTAAAACCAGCACACTGTACCCATGATTGCATTAATGTACACAGTTATGATTTAATAAAAAAATATATAATAAATAAAATGCTAAGCTGGAAGTCTGATTAAGTCACCTACTTGCTTCACTTCAGAACTTTCAATGACTTCCCACTGTTTTTAGGATAAAGATCAATTACTACGTGGTCTCCAAGGACCTGTGTGATCTGCTTCCAGCCTCTGCTCCCCATTTATCCCATAACATTGGCTCCATCTCATATTCTCCTGCTCCTAATTCCCTTGGCACAGACACCCCTCCTCACCTATCTGCTTACCCAGCTTGCGTTTCTCAGTTAAGCGTCTTCTTCGGGAAGCCTTTACTGACACCCTAACTACTTCAAATCTCAAGTCCTGCATTACAGGCTCTGCCCCCTCCATCAGAGTGCTTCTCACAATTAAGCATGCTTAGTAAGGAATTAATATTGTCTTTCCTTCTAGACTGCCAGCTATAAGAGAACAAGGGAGGGTCTGGCTTCCTTCATCATTACGTCTCCAGGGCTTGGCAATGAAATCTAGAATGTAGGAAATGTTCTTCTTCACTAAACTTTTCTTTCCTTTTCTGTTTTTTTCTTTTAGAGATAAGGTCTCACTCTATCATCCAAGCTGAATTAAAATCATAGGACACCGCAGCCTTGAGCTCCTGGGCTCAAGAGATGCAATCTTCTTGCCTCAGCCTCCCACATAGCTAAGATTATAGGTACATGACACAAGACCTGGCTTTTTTATTGTTTTTGGACAGATGGGATAGTTCAGACTGGTCTCTAACTCCTGAAATCAAGTGATCCTACCACCTCAGTCTCCCAAAATGTTGGTTATAGGTATGAACCATCCATCTAGCCCTGAATACTTTTTGAATGAAAGAACGAATGAATTCAGGTTACCTAATCTCACACCTTAATCTATCAATCTACCACCAAATCTTACTATAAGATTTTGTTGACAATTCAGAATAACCAGGTTCTACCCTAAAATAAACAAAAATTGTGCTCTCAGGTACTAAATCTCCCCAAATCTAAAAATAATATTTTAAGGTTTGGTTAAGGATATTTAACATCTTATTTTTTTTTTCCATTTTGAAGAAAAACATCAACGCTTGACACAAACATGACGCAACGCCTGGTGCTAATGTTTTTAATTTTGAAGAGGAATAAGTATCTACTTAATATTCGTTTTCTGTCTTGCTTCTGCTCCTCAACTTCAATATTTATTTTTAAGTAGCCAAATGCTAAGAGAATGAAAGGGGCCACCTTGCCCTGCATGCTCAAATTTTAAAAATTATATTGAGGGATGGCATAGCTCTGAGATGTAAGTTCATTAAATATGCCACACACTTGAATTTTTAAAAAATGAGTCTAACATTAAAAAGGAATTTTGTGTCTTTATGTTTTTATTCTTCTATAAACCCCAGGTAGGATCAAGAATATAAGATTGTTGGTATTTTTAATACCTATATTTTTTTCCATCCGCTCCCCTTGTGGGACTGCACACCAGTAAGCACGTAAATAGACCTTTTTAAGCATTTACAGAGAACACTAAGTTTATTACAGATGATGTTAAATTAATCTGACTATCAAGAGAGGTGTTAACCCAAAGATATGATTTCTGCATCAAAAAAAAATTATTTTCCTAGGATAAACCCAGTCTATTTCTTGAGTGAAACTTGGCCTGCTCCTCACTATTTTCTTGTCACCTCTGTCTAATGGTGGCTCTCTCCGCGCCATCACACAAGGCTCCCACTCATTATCTCTTACAGAGGCAATGGCTAGACTACTGCTTTTTTCATTTTTTCCTATTTGGCAAATTCAGAAGATGCTCTTTAAAAAACATCTGTTTTCTCTTATAGAAAATATACAGAAATGCTAAGTCTTCCTACAGACGAATACAGAGATCTATGACACATAGTTTGCACTGTCACTCCCATCCAGCGAGGCCTGAACTGTTACTGAAGCTTCAGGAGCATTTTCCATCATTGTAAAGGCACATCTCTGTTGCCGCCTTCATTTCTGTCTGTATCCTATCATTTGTTTCTTTGCCTAGAATATTCTAACTTGCTTTTTGTCCAGTTTTCTCTTTAGTTAAATAATTGGAACTTTTTTTTTGAAAAGGGGAAGTAGTCAAGAGGAAGCCTCATGAATTGAAGACTTTCCTTATTATAAACACACACACCTCTTCTAAAAGAAATATAAAATTTACATTCTTAAATACATTAAAAAAAGAAGTGGAATAGTCTTTGGCAGTGATAGACATAAAAATGAATGCAAGGATTTCTGGCAAAGTACAGGCGGCAAAGAACACACTTGAAGCAAGTCACGTATAATATACTCCCATACCATGGATCCAGTGGGGAAGATTCTGAAGTTCTGTCCATGACTAATAAAATCATACCCACAACGTGAAGATTTTTTTCTTTCTTTTCAAACAAAGCAGCACTGGGCTAGACGCAGTGGCTCATGTCTATAATCTTAACACTTTAGGAGCTGAGACAAGACAACCTCTTGAAAACAGAAGTTCAAGACCAGCCAGAGCAACATAGTGAGACCCCCTACCACCTCTAACAAAAAATGGAAAAATTAACCAGGTTTAGGGGACACACCTGTCATCCCAGCTGCTGAGGCAGAAGGATTGTTTGAGCCCAGGACTTTGAAGTTCAGTGAGATACCATGATGGCACTTCTCTCCACACAACACAGCAAGACTTTATCATAAAAAAAAAAATATATATATATATATATATATAGCACTGTGTGGATGGTGGGAATTAGGTGGGATGGGGTGGGATAGGCAGGGTATGGCTTTGTGGGCTGTCTCACAATTTCATAAGTAATATAAAAAGCATTCATAGCTACACCATAGGGGGTTTCCATTATACTAATACATATTGAATGCTAGAGTTTTCCAAAATTGTGCTTTTCCAAGGCTTTGCAATGAAAAGTTCCTTCTCATTACTTTTTGTTTATATGAAAGAAGCTCTTATCATCCCAAAGGCCCACTATTCTACAAAGGAAACCAAATTGTTCTTTCTTAAACTCTTCCTTAAACTGTTTTTACTGTTGTTATTCCCATGATCTAACCAGGAGCCTAGGATTATGAAATTTTAAAAGTAAAGGCTTATCTTTTTTTTTTTTTTTTTTTTTTTTGCAGTTTTCGGTAGGTGCTGGTTTCAAACCTGCCACCTCCAGCATATGGGGCTGGCACCCTACCCCTTTGAGCCACAGGTGCTGCCCAGGCTTATCTTTTTAACATAATGAGTTATAGTCTATCTTTTATCTGCAAGAAATACAGACTCTTTCACAGCTGCCTGTACAGATTCAAACTCACTTCCTCCAGGAAACACTGCCAAAGTGAGCTGTCTCTTCAGGGCCTACCATCCTGTTGGTAGCAGGAATCTGTGTTACCGTTACGATGGTCATTTATGTATTGTTTGACAAGTATTATTTCATGTGTGTGTGCTGAAGCATCAAATAAAATATAAACTTAAAGGAAAAACAATAAAGTTAAAGTTCAAAGAATAAGTAAGGGCTATGATGTCAGAAATACAAGTTTAAATCTTACTCCTATCATTTTCTAGTAACTCAATGATTGACAATTTATTTAACCTTCCCAAACCTTAACCTCTTCATTGTAAAATGTAGAAACCAGGAGTATTTAGCTCATAGGTCTGTTAGGAGGACTAAGTCATGGAATGTATTGATTTAGCTGAGTAGCTGGGACATGCTAAGTGCTCAATAAATATTATTGTTAAATGCCCTAGAAGTAGACATGGATTTTCTTTATTTATACATAGCATCTGTTATGGTAATTAATATTTACTGGGTCCCTAACATATATGGTTTTGAATTATAAAGACAAAAGATTTTTTATTGTTATTATTATTATTACCAGTTATTACTGGCAGTATATCTCTTAAGAACATAGACTTAGAACTAAAATAATCATCGGATTGCAAATAAGTTATGTGACATTCTTATGACTGAATGTTGTATATTTAGCTAAAAAATGGTTTTTAGTTAAGTATCTGCTTCCAGCATTTTGAGGGTTATTAGTAAGAGTCATTAATTTGAGTTATTCCTCGGATGAAAATTGGAAACATAGAATGGTAAATTTGGGGCAGAGAGTTCCCAGAACCTGGCATTTTTTTTTTTTCTGGCCCGTTTACCAGTTTATTATAAAGGATACCGTTATACAATCAGGAGCAAAGGATACAGACAAAGAGATGCACAGGGCAAGGGATGGAAAGGGGCTAGAGGGGCTCGGAGCTTCCTTCCCCTGACAGGGTGTGCCACCCTACAAAAACCTACTCCTCCAGCTACTGGGAAGCTGGACCCTGTCCTCTTGACTTTTCAAGGACTATGAGTCAAATTGTGATTAGCCTGGAGGGCACTGGGCTGGACCCTCTCTAAAATGAGAATTTCAGTTTCCACAATCAGAAAGGTCGGGGAAGATAAGAGTTCTGCCTTGGGACAGGTGAAAGGAAGCCGGGAAAGGGCGTGCAATTCCGCCCACTGAGCTGATTTGCTTGTGCCTTCTTTGATCAAAGCAGCACCCTTCCAAACAGGACGGTGTCTGTTTACCTTCTAACTGCCACCCACAAACCCAGCAGCCCTTAGCTGTTTGTGGGGCACTGCAAATCCAGCAGCTCCCCACACAGTTATAGTCAGTCCTAGGGAAAAGGAGGCTCCCTTCTCCCGAGTAGCTCCTCCTGGCGTTCCCCATGCAGCGCAGTGCGGGTATAAAGCAGTTCCATTTATCATGAATCTCCTCTGCGCACTGCCGTCCCCATTAGCATTTCTCCAACATCACCCAGGACGGCATTGATATTTCAGGTATTGAGATTACTTTATGTCCTTCGTCATAGGGGTAACCAGCTAATTCCCATACAAGGGAGTAAATGTCCCGAGACTGGAAGTTTCTAATGCAAAGCACCAGTAGACTGGGAGGTGCTCCCAGGGTTTTGCTGTGAGCTCCAGGAAACACTCCACAGAGGACCATCCAATGGAGAATTTGTCCACCAGCACTCCAGCTCCCGCTCCGCACTCTGTGGCCTCAGGCAATCTTACCAGCTCCCATGTCCAGTTGATAAGCCTACAAGGCAGAGTTATATGCCGCCTGCTTTACAGTGTTAGGTGGGGGAACATTTCCCAGGCAGACACAGCGTCCCTTCCCATAACACAGTCAGGCAACAGAGATGCAACCACTTCTCATGAAGTGTGTTCAAATATACCAACTTTCAGAGCTCGAACAACCTATACGTTTTATGTTCTCCTCCCAGGAACTTCTCTTCTCTACCCCTAGACCATTTTATGTCCTTTGTGTGTAAAAGGTTTTAGGTCCCCAGCCAGAAGTTGAGCCAAAGACTCTGGCCCTTTTGTCACTCTTGACCTTGATTAATCTGCCCAACTATTACCCAGGCAACGTCAGATTGGATTTCTCTGCCTTCCAGCTTTTTTAATTCCTCCAAACTGGGAGAAATACAGCAAACTGGGAGAAATACAGCAAACTGGTCTAGGGCCCTTCAGTGCTTGGGGACCAGCAGGGGTCCCCTTTGGTCCACCCAGGTGTTGATAGTGTTGTTAAGATCTATGTTTGGACCTCACTGATTTCCATTTTATCCCTTCCATTTTTTTAATAACTAGAGATTTTCATCCTGCTAGGACAAGTCCCGTGAAACTCTCCCCTTTCTTTTTTTCTTAGTTTCAGATTCATCAGTTTTTCTTTTTTTAATTTTTTTTTTTCTTTAAAGACTATTTAAAAATTAGCTGGCTAGGAGGAAGCCCTTGACTCTCCCTGCGATGCTTCCCTTTTCTCTTGTTTTTATTAGCACCTGTAAGACTCCATAGGGGAATCTGAGCAGCCAACACAATCTTTGATTTTGGCTATCCTTTGATTTTGTAGGAGTGAATTCACGTGGGGACCTGTGTAGAAGGGACCCCCTTATCTATAGTGTTTATCATAGCCTGGGCAATGGGCATATTCAATGGGCGACTATCCTGGCCATCAGACAGCCAGTCTCACAGGGTTTTCACAGGAAGCATATCACCACTTCCCTGGGGCCACCCACTTAACATTTATAAGCGGAGTGGACAGTCCCACTTCTCAGGGCAAACAGCCTTTACTGTGGCTTTTATCCATTCCACTAGGCTCCCTGGTGTGGATTTTGTCTTCCACATTTGGATGTCACAGACAGATCACTATGATGTCCTAGTTATTTATTTGTTTAATAAATTTTCACTGGATGCATTCCATGTAACAAGCATTTTTTTTCAGCCCTGGGATAGAGTAGTGAACAAAGCAGACTGGCCTTGCGCGGGATCTGCAGTGGGCAGAGGGGCTGCGGTGCTCACAACAGCTCTAGGTCTTGAGTGTCAGAGTACACCTTTAAAAAATGACAAAACCACATTGAATGAATTGGACGGTATCATCAGTGGCATTAGTGCTATGTCACTAAGCTTTACTGAGAAGTTGGAGCCACTTACCTATTTTCCACTAATAGTCTTAGTGTGAAATGGAAAAAGTGCTAACATTTCAGATATGTATTGGGGTGTGCAGGAAACCTCGTGAAATGAGGAACTGGGAGGGAAGACGCTGAGAGAACAGGTTTCTCACAAACACTTCCTGCTCTGACTTGTTTCAGACAGACTGAAAATTTTACAGGAACAGCTTTCTTATTATATTCTTTTTAGTCTCCTAGACTGAAATTAGCTGGCTGAGGACCACTAGAAAAGTCTCAAGCCTTTTTCAAACCTCAAGTAAAAGAAGAGTTTGGTTCAAAGCATTTTTTAAAACATTCTACCCATATTATCTGTAAGGACGTTTCTGCCTAACAGTTTGTGCATATTTCAGATGCTGTCTTCATTCACAGTCTCCAAAAATACGGGTAAGTCAAATCAAATGTCAAATTCTAACACCTGTTACAACTAAACAAGCTTCACAAAAGCTTCCCTAGCTTCCCTGGTCATGCTGATGGCGAGATTCAACCCAGTGCTGAGAGCTAATGACACATTTTAGAGAGCAATCTATTTTAAAGGAAAATCCTCCCAGATACTCCTGAGGAGTCAAAATTTTCAATAGGCAGTGAAGTTCAATCCTGGCTGTATTAATTTTTTTGCCGCATCTCTGAAGACTTTTGTTTAGGAAAATCTCAAGAAAGACAAAATGAGTTTAACCAGTTCAGAATTAAGAAAACGTGACAATATCCTAGTTCAAGAGCACACCCACGACTCCACAGACTTTAGAATCAGGCTAAATTTCCTGCAGAGTCTGTAACCAGAGCAAATTCCTGAAAAGCACCTTGAAATGATTGACAATTACAGTGCATTTTTACCATTCCTAGAACACATCAGCAAAACCTGTAGGCCTCGGCACTCACTGTCGTACACTGCTTATCCCTCATCTCCCTCAAGCCTTAACCCATAACCCTGTCCTTCAAGTCCCCTTAACTTACAGCACCCCATTTCCTTGATCAGAAGCCTCATTCCTGACTCATTCCTCCTGCACTGACATCCTGTTTGTGCCTAACTGCGCAATCTTTATCCCCACCCACTCACCATCATTTACATCTTCTCCTCTAACTCCCACCACAAAGTTCACAGATGAGTAAGTCAGGCTTTCCAGCCAACTGTCAGAAGACAGAGACAAAAATCATGATGGAGGCAATAGTGAGATGAAAGAATTCTATCTTTCCTTCACAATGGTTGGTTCTGAGAGGATTCAAGGAATGTATTCTAAGTGAGATCTAGAATTCTGCTTCTCTATTAAAGTAAGACTTTGGCACTTTTAGACTTGACATGTGCGATTTTTAAATTTTGTGCATACCCTAAAGGTATATGCCAATTTCTTTTCTTTTTTTATTTCTTGATATAGAGTCTTAGTCTGTTTTCTAGGCTAGAGTACTATGGCATTATCATAGCTTACTGCAACCTCAAGCTTTTGGGCTTAAGCACTCCTGTCTTAGCCTCCCAAGTAGCTGGCACTGCAGGTGCAGGCCACTGTACCCAGCCAACTTTTCTACATCTTGTAGAAATAGGGTCTTGTTCTTGCTCAAGCTGGTCTTGAACTCTCAGCCTCCAGTGATCCTCCTGCCTCAACTTCCCAAACTGCTAGGATTACAGGCATGAGTCATTGTACCTTTCCAGCCAATATTTTTTTTAAGTAACTTTATAATAGAGAAACACTGCACACACTACATCAGCCAGACCATCAAGGTTAATATCCACAATGACTCAGATTGACAATATGCACCCTTAATAAGCTGTGACAAGACAGGAACTTCCCTCCTCTTATCTTCTTCTCAAAAACATAACTCCAGCTTAATCACGAGGAAAACATCAAGACAAATCCCAAATGGGGGGCATTCTACTAAATACCCAGCCAGGGCTCCTCAAAGATGTCAAAGGTAACCAAAAAAGGAAAATCTGAATAACTCACAGCCAGGAGGAACCTCAGGAGACATGGACATGATGACCAAACTTAGTATCAAACACAGCACCTTGGAATGGAAAAAGGTCAGGAGAGAAAAATTAGTGAAGTCTGAGTAAAGTATGGAGTTCAGTTGATAGCAATATACCAAGGCTGGTTTCTCAGTTATGACAAAGGTACCCTGGTAAGGAAAGGTGTTAACAATCCAGAAACTAAGGGATTGGCATATGGAAATGCCCTATGGCATCTTTGTAACTGTTCTGTAAATTCCAAACCATTCTAAAACAGAAATCTTTTTAATTAATACACAATATTCTGATTGTAGAAATGAATATATTAGGAACCCTTACAACTGAAATCTTCTTTCCCTTGGGAACTGTGTAATAATATTAGTGATAAAAATAATTGTCATTAACTGAGCACTTACCAAGTGCCAGCAGCATGCTCAGCACAATACATATTATTAACTCATTTCACCCACGTATCAGTCCTGTGACTTAGGTACTAATATAAGCCGTTGTTATATCTGAGGAATCTGAGACTAAGGGAAGAACATCAGAGATTGGTGGTCGAGTCAAACAAAAGAAGTCTCCCCCTATGACGTTTCTCAGACTGGACATCCATACTCAAATATTAGAGGGATTATTTCCCAGAGAGGGTGTGGGTTAAACTATAATAAGATAAACTATTCCTGACAGGGAAAGTAGGAGGAGGAGGAGAATATAACCAAATTTCTTACCCTAAGCTTTGGGCAGATCGCAACTACATAACAGAAGAACACTATATAATGTCTGAACGGGCATATGGTTATATGTTCAGTCCTAGGGATCTGAGGAGTCAGTACTTACAGATGAACCAGGATTCACATAAGCCAGCTTTTACTTATGAATGTCGATTATATGCCAAAGATATGGAAATGGATGCAATAAGAGGACTAGCCAGCCAAGAGCTGCACTCCTTTCTGAAGTAGTGGTTCAAGAGCCAACGTTTCTTTAAAACCTTATTTAAAATCAGGAGAATTACCAGAGTCACATTGGACCATGTTTATTCAAGAAATTTTGGAGTAGGGAAGAAAAGGAAACCTAACAGAGCTATAGAATAGAAAAAAACAGAAGAGGAGAAGACAGTTCTATAGCAATCAGTGCTCAGGCACCTGAGCAGGGGAGTCTGGACAAAGCCCACCACAAGGTCAAGGTCATCCCAGCTCAAACAACATGGGACCTGACAGGAAATAGCACACTCGTATTGGTCCCTTTTTCATTCTGGTTAAAGGTTGTCCCCAAAGGCCGAATGAGGAGGGGACAGAGCCAGTTCCAGGCTGAAGTTCCAGTTTCCAGTGATGAAGAACACGATAGTGGCTCGAGCACCCTGGAGAATGCCCTACACATACTCGCCCCTTGATAAACATTTGTTTACTGAACAAAAACCCTCAACAAACTTGTTTCTATCAAATTCTAAGTTAATTAATAAACACCACCTAATTACATAAGGATGCACCCTATTTAACACATCGAAATTCCAATTTACAAAGTGAGAGATAAAATGAAAGAGGAAATACCACAATTGTCAAAATCTTTTCACAATAAGGCTTATTTTTGAATCGGTGTTCCATGCGTTAACTGTGCACTGACATTCTGAGAATACTTAATATACTTTCATTGCTCAACAAATATGTTCTGATTGTCTCCTATGTATCACAACTGTGCCTGGTTGTGAGGACAGAGGTGAATTAAAAATACTATTTTCCTTCAGAAAATTCACTATCTAGAATAATAATCATTACTAACACTTATTAGGTACGGAATCCTAGAACTAAGTAAGCATGCTACATGTGATGATTCATTTATTCCTCCCAACCAGTTTATAAAATAAGACTTTTATTATATTGTTTAGATTTTATAATGAAGACTGAGACAGCTTAAGAAAGTGACTCAAGATTACAGAATTAGTAAGTGGCAGAGTTAAGATCCAAACCCAGAAAAACTCACTTCAGAGTCCACAGAAAATAAAAAGTATCAGATGAAAAACAAATGTGAATTATAACAAGAAGTTTATTTGTAATATGTGTAATACCTAGCACAATGAAATGATATTGCATATCAGTAGCATAATCTGAAATTCTTTTTTTTTTTTATTAAATCATAGCTGTGTACATTAATGCAATTTTGTGGTACAATGTGCTGGTTTTATATACAATTTGAAATACTCCCATCAAACTGATTAATACAGCTTCCACAGCATTTTCTTAGTTATTGTGCTAAGACATTTATATTCTACACTTAGATTTAACGTGTACCCTTGTAAAATGCACCATAGGTGTGGTCCCACCAATTACCCTCCCTCTCCCCATCCTCCTCCTTTCCCTCCCCTCCCTCTCCTCTTTCCCCTTCTTCTTGGGCTGTAGTTGGGTTACAGCTTTCATATGAAAGTGCGGGTATTTGTAAATTGGTTTTATAGTAGGGCTGAGTACATTGGATACTTTTTCTTCCATTCTTGAGAAACTTTGCTGAGAAGAATATGTTCCAGCTCCATCCATGTAAACATGAAAGAGATAAAGTCTCCATCTTTTTTAATCTGAAATTCTTTAAGCCTCTCCAACCTGAAAGATCCAAGGCACTGTGTATGTCTGATTCAGTTCTACTGGAAGATCATGAAAACCTAGCCTCTAAACCTTTCTTTCAGATTCAATGCCCCAAACCTCTTTCTAATTTCAGAATATTAGGGGGTTACAAGTGTTTTAGTTGCATGAATCGCTTTTGTACAGCTTGAGTTAGTCATAAGGGTGCCCATCACCTGGAAAGTGTGTATTGTAGCCAGTGGGAGTGAATTCATCCCTCCCCTTCTACTCCCTCCCACCTGCTTGAGTTTTACTACCAAATGTGCATGTGGGTGTTGATCGATTACTTCTAATTTAATAGTGAGTACATGTGGTATTTGTTTCAATGCTTGTGAAACTTCACTTAGGTGAATGGTCTCCACTTCCATCCAGGTTATTACAAAAGGTATTAGTTCACCATGTTTTTATAGCTGAGTAACCCACCATGGAAACATGCCATATTTTATTCATCTGCTCATATGCTGATAAGTGGATTATTGATATATTGTAGGGTGGGTTCACATCTTTGCAATTGTGAGTTGTGCTGCACAAAACATTCAACTGCAAATGTTTTTTTGATAAAATGACTTTGTCCCTTTAGATAAAAGATGAAAAATGCTACTACCTCAATTTTAGTTCTTTATGACTTTCCATAGAGGTTGTTCTAGAATGCAGTCCCGCCACCAGTGTCTAAGTGCTCCTTTCTCTCTGCAGCCCTGTCAGCATCTGTTGTTTTGTGACTTTTTTTTTTTTTTTTTGATAAAAGCCATTC
>NW_003852498.1:3841186-3855060 GCF_000181295.1 Otolemur garnettii
TTAAATGATCTTCCTTGGATTTATAGCTTGCCGAACTTCTTTCTGGGCTCAGCTCCCCGTCTTTGGCTTCATAGATTCTGATTCCAACCAGTTTTTCTTCCTTTGCTCAGGAGCCTCTGACCAGGGTTGCTACCAGTTGGCCATCTTCCCCGGCATCTCTAGTCTACCTTCTTTCAAAAATCTTCTGTTCATATCTTTTACCCACTCTTTAATGAGGTTGTTGGATTTTTCTCTTCCTGATTTGCTTGAGTTCTTCATATATTCTGGTTATTAGTCCTTTATTGGATGTATAACATGCAAATATTTTCTCCCATTTTGCAGGTTGTCTATTCACTCTATTGATTGTTTCCTTGGCTATGCAGAAGCTTTTTAATTTAATTGGGTCCCATTTGTTAATTTTTATATTTGCTGTGATTTCCTTTGTGGTCTTCTTCATACATTCTTTGCCAAAGCCAATGTCTATAAGAAGTTTCCCAGAATTTTCTTCTAGAATTCATTTAGTTTTATGCCTTAGGCTTAAGTCTATTTTCAATTGGAAATTAATCTTTGTGAGTGATGAGAGATGTGGTTCCTGTTTCAATCTTCTACATGCGGCTATCCAATTTTCCCAGCAGCATTTATTGAACAGGGATTTTTTTTTCCCCATCATATGCCATTGTCTTCTTTGTCAAAGATCATATGGCAATATCAGGATGATTTGATATCTGGGTTTTCTGTTTTGATCCTTTGGTTTATGTCTCCATTGTTATGGGGCTAGTACCATGTTGTTTTGGTTACTATAGGCTTGCACTATAGCTTGAAGTCCTGATTTGTCCTTTTTGCTTAAGGTTGCTCTAGCTATTCAGACTCTTTTCTAATTCCATATGAAATATAGAATTTTTTTTAGAACTGTGACAAATAATGTTGATATTTCAATGGGGATTGCACTGAATCTATAGATCAATTTGGATAGACATTTTAACAATTGATTCTACCAACCCCTGAGTATGATAAATTTTTCCATTTGGTTACATCCTATGCAAATTCCTTCCTTAGTAACTCATAGTTCTCCCTGTAGAGGTTTTTTTACCCTTTGGTTAAATATATTCCTAGGCATTTTATTTTCTTTGCTGCTATTGTGGCATTAAGTCTTTGATTTGATTCTCAGCTTGATTGCTATTGGTGTATAGAGATGATATTGATTTTTGTACATTGATTTTGTATACTGGGTCTCTGGTGAATTTATTTCTCAATTTTAAGAGTGTCTTAGCAGAATATTTGTGGCTTTCTAAATTTAAGATCATATCATCAGGGTATTAGTTTGACCTCTTCTGTCCCCATTTGTATACCCTTGATTTCCTTCTTTTGTCTGATTGCCCTGGGTAGAACCTCCAGCACTATGTTAAATACAAGTGGTGACAGTGAGCAACCTTTTCTAATTCCAGATCTAGGTGGGAATCCAAAATCTCTTGTGCATGTTCACAACTGAGCCTCCTTGGCACCCCTCTTAACTCCCCTCTCCTCATAATGGCATCCTCAAAAGAGAAAGCAGCTATGGAAATCTTTGTGGATAAGAATGTGCTCAATATGGGTCTGTAAGGAAAATTGGTATTTTTCTAGATAATCAAAGAAGGAAAAATATTCTACATGGAGGCACAGCATAGGCAAATAGTCCAGAGTTTCTGGAACATGGACAATGGAGTGTAGAGAGCAGTGTGTAAAGAGATGGGCAGAGGCATGTTGTACATAATCTCATAAACTCTGCCAAAGAGCCATCAAAGGGTCTGAAGGAGAAAATAAACATGAACAGATTTGGGGTTTCAGAAACAGGGAACACAAATTGGAAGTGCACATACTGCCTAGCAATTCACTAAAATAGTGAAACTTCCTGAGAGAACAAAAGTGAGGTGGAGTGAAATAACATAGTAAGAGTAAATATGAATAAAAGGGACAGGGTATAGGAAACATGCTATCAAGATAAAATTCATACTCTTCAGTGACAAATCAATTTTTATTCATTTATTCAAAAGATAATTATGGAACACCTGCTCTGTTTCTGGAATGGCTCTACATGTATTTGTTTGTTTGTTTTTGCAGTTTTGGGCCAAGGTTGGGTTTGAAGCCACCACCTCTGGCATATGGGGCCAGTGCCCTACTCTTTTGAGCCACCAGTGCCACCTGGCTCTAGATGCATTAATAGACAAAATGAAGTCTTTGTTTTGTGATGCTTTCATTCCAATGAAGGTAGCAGAAAATAAACAAGTAAATCTATAACAATATATTGGATAGTAATAAATGCAATGAAGAAAAACAAGGATGAGATATGTTGGAGAGGGGGAGTGCATGGGATAGGGCATGAAGGGAAGTGCAGTAGGCATCATGATGGTTCCCCATAGATGCCCAAGTCCTAAAAACAACCCTAGAACTTGTGAATATGTTTGGTCACACAACAATGAGGAATTAAGATTATATTAATAGATGGAACTAAGGAGACAATCATTCAAGCTGACCTTAAAATTGGGTGATTTCTTTGAATTATCTGGCCAAGCTCAATGTATTAACAATTGTACTTAAAAATGGAGGAAAAATCAGAAGAGAAAAAGAGAGAGATGGCATATGACAAAGATTTGGCTTGATGTTGAAGACTTTGAAAATGTATGAGAGACCATGAATGGACTCTGGAATTTAAGTGGCCTCTAGCTGGCAAGGAAACATCCTCTGGTAAGAAACACGGCTCTGTTGATACCTTGATTTTAGACTGGTGAGTAACATGTCAGACTTCTGACCTCCAAAACTGTAAGATAATAAATTTATATTATTGAAGTGACTAAGTTTGTCGTGATGTGTTACAGCAGCAATAGGAAACTAACACAGGCAGCAAGAGCTTCCTCACTGGATGGTCACTTGAATGATGTGTGGTGATGCCATCACTCATGGAAGAGGCAAGAAAAGGAAGTTCCCTCACTTGTTATTGAGGTGAGTATTCAAGAAAAAAATAATGAATTCAGTTCTGGAATTCTTAATTATAAAACACTAATAAGAATAACTAGATGAAAATACTTAAAATATAGTTGGGTAGAAATATCAGGAAAAGATAGGAGGCTATATTCGAAAGTTTTGCCTTAATCAATTGCCATCTAGTAGGAGAAAACATAAGCAAAGATGAGATTGCCCAGGGGGTGTTTGTAGTAGCAGGGGAAGTAAGAAATTCCTGGGGCAGAGACTGTAACAATATTCACATTAAAGAGAAGTTGGGAAATGGTGGCCTCCAGAGGAGAATCTGTCTGTATTGCCTAGATACAGCTAATCTCATCTCAAATCTCACCCTTAGTCCAGACTCACATTTTCAACAACAATGTGATATCACCTGGTAGATGTCACATAAGCTCATTGCTGTAGACTAAATATCTGTCCCCCAGAATTCAGATGCAGAAGCCCTAACCTCCAAAGTAATGGTATTTGAAGATGGGATCTTTGGGAAGTAATTAGGGTTAAATGAAGGTGAGGTTCTCATAATAACATCAGTGCCCTTAGTGGGGGGGGAAGCTGCATGCACTGTTTTCCCACATGTGCTCACTGAGGAAAGGCCCTGTGGGAACAAGCCAGGATGAAGTCCCTGCTGGATCAGGTACTTCTAGCTTCCAGAATTATAAGAAAATAAATCCCTGTTGTTTAAGCCATCAACTCTGTGATATTTTGTAATGGCAGCCCAAGCTCACTAAGACATCCATCAACTTCATTGTGTCCAAGCCCAGCAAACATCAGCCAGGCATACCTAAGCATGTCACCCCAGTTCCTGTCCCTGCAATGCTCCTGTCACAGAAATTTAGGGTTTTTTTTTAAATATGGACCTGATTTCTCTGTTTGCAAAGGAGACAGAGTACTCACAGACACACCTTGGGTCAGAAGCAGAAGCAGATGATAGGTTATTCCTGTCCTATAGTATAGAGGCCACGGTGAGTCCTCCCGTCAGGGGAATCTCCCAGAAAATCACTTGAAAGCAGCTTTAGTGAAAGACACATGGCTCGGTGCAGCCTGACACGTCTTAAACCTGAACCTCAGGACGTGGAACATCTACGTCTTCTGCAACTAGGTCACCAGGCGTCTAGACAGCACTGAGACTCTTCAGTGCATTCGTCCCTCTGCCACCAAGTCCAGGAACACTCATTTCTCACCTTCATTTACTGATGGATACTAATAAAAGCAAAATTGGACAAGGTTGACTATCCCATGGACAGAAAGAGGTGCTTGTTAAAGAAAGTGCCCTCCCCTAATAGTGAAGAAACTATTAGAGAGAAAAAAAAAAGTTCTGATATTGGTTTCTCTGATAAGTGGCAAAGCTACCTTGGGCGGAATACTTTTCTGAATGTCTAGTTTTCCTAACATGTGTGGTAGTATCAATTATGAGAGCCCCAAAAGGTAATTTAGGCAAAAATACTTTAGAAAATAAAAGCATAAACTGGAATAGATAAGTTGAAAAATTCACTATTTCACTCCAAAAATACAATTGCCACCTGATAATAGCCCACTTTCCGATTCAGAAACTAGTAAAGAGCTCTATTTATTCCCACTGCTGGGTGATGTGGCTATTTTCCAATTGTGCCAAGCAAAGTTATTTGCCCTAGTTTTGCAGGCTTTTCAGTCAGTGGATGTTTGGGTCAGTATTTTCTCCCAAAATAAGAAAATGAAAATTTTGAAAAGTTCACCAGATGAGATAACAACTTCCATTAGACTATTTCTATTATTGTTTAGCCATCAAAACACAAGCTTTAAAGAAAATTGGACGCTTTATGAGCCAAGCCAAGTAAGTATAAATGTTGATTGTTCACAAGTGAGGTACACTGACTCTAAAAATTTATTTTTAATTGGTTCTGGAAGCACTTTTTGAAGTTTAATAAAAGCTTCAGAAACCAGTTGGAAGTCCACAAATGGTAATAGCATTTAGCTCATTTCAATGGAAATGGTCTCATTAACATGCCAGCTGCTAAAAGTATATGAGCCTCGCCATGTCCTTTGCCTGACTGAAGGAAAGAAACCCCAATTGCACAGTTTTGCTTTAAAAATAATCCTTGTTTAAACTGTTAACAGTTGCTCCAGTGGTGACCAGGACAAGAAATTCAACCCCCTTTCCCTCCCGCCTGTACGAGTATTTTCAAACCCTTCAGCCAGCTTGTATACTGCCAATGCAAAGCAACTTTTTTGGCTGCATTTTAAGCTATTTAAGTGATTTCTAGTGATAGACACTGTCCTTCGAGTAGTGTCATAGTTTTAAATCTAAACCTCAGACTGTAGAACATTCAAGCCTTCCATAAAATGACCTCAAGTCTTGAAATTAATGATCATTATCAGTGATGACATCAGAATAGATATTCTATAAAAAGGTCACCTAACGTTAAGCACTTCTTCTAGATTATCTGCTTTAATCTTTTAAATTAAATAATAATTGAATTGAACGTTTTCAAATAATTTAATTCTTGAAGGGACAAGGTTTGCTTTAAAGTGGGTGGCTTCAGGGAGATGTTTCATTTCTATATTTGGTGACTTTAAAACACCAAGTTTTTTGAATGTTTTAGAAAACATAGAATGTACCTTGAATTAAAGCAATTTCGGCAAATAGAGCTCATATCAGAATTATAATTCACGGCAAATATCTCCGAAAATTGTGGCCAAGTAGAACATTCAGACCTGCATTATTATAACTGAAATTTTAAGTTTTTATAACTGCTCATTTAGCACCTACATTGATTTTTATGAATCATTAGCTGAGTTCATATTTTTGAAATACAGAATCTAAACTTGAGAGAACACCACAAAGTGAAAGAAAGAATATTTTAATTACACTTTAAAATTAAAAATGCCAAGAAAGTTCTTCCCATTTCCCAGTTTTGCTAAATCATAAATGCCACTGGTTAACATTTCAAAATACTGTATAAAACTGCATTTACTTTTTCTTGGAAAAACCGACTGTGAATACATCTGAAACCTTCTTGACAAGTTCTCTGAAAGCAATTAGTGGCTTTCTTTTCTTAGTTAGAACGTGAGGTTTCACAAAAAGTTTTCAAGTCTCCTGCTCCTGTCTTCTTTCTAATGCTTCAAATCCAAATGGCAAGTAGCCAGATTGCACAGAGCTATTGAATTCAGAAAATGGGCATCTCTTCACATCTAGAAACCAGCTCTGCCACTTCTGCTCCTGGCGTCAAGGAATGAAAAGAAAAAGAGGGAATATCTCAGAAAACCTCTGTGACCTTGAGTAAGGCAAATACTGCTTAGATACTTCACGACAAGCAAGATCTATTAAAAAAAATGATAATTTGGACATCAAAATTAAAAATCTCCTCTTTAAAAATGCTATTAAGAGAATGAAAAGCCAAAGACTAGAAAAATTTGCCAATCATATGGTTGATGAAGAACTTACTTGAAGAGTACATAAAGAACTCTCAAAACTCAATGAGAAAAAAAAAATAGTGGGAAAAAATTTGAGCAGATATCTCCTCTAATGAATTCATGCTGGTTGAAAATAAACTAATGAAAGGGTGTCCAACATCATTAGTTATTAAGGAAATGCAAATTAAAACCACAATAAGCTACTATGGTACATCAAGTGATTCTTTCTAAAAGTAGAATATAAATGTCTTAACACAATAACTAAGAAAATGACATGAAGGCTATGTTAACCACTTAGATGAAAATATTTCAAATTGTGTATGAAAACACCACACTGTACCCCATGATTGCATTAATGTACACAGCTATGATTTAACAAAAAAAAAAAATGAAATGAGTAAAATTTTAAAACTTATATCAAATGTCTCTAAGAATATGGACAAACTGGAACCCTCATACACTCTGACATAAATGCAAAATGGTGCAACCACTTTGGAAAATAGTTGGACACTTTCTTAAATAAGTATACACACATAATAGGAGTCAGCCATCTCATGCCTAGCTATTTACCCAAAAGATATGAACTCACCTGTCCACACAAAGAATTGTATGTGAGTGTTCATAGCAGTTTCATTTGTAATAGCCAAAAAAAAAAAAGGAAAAATCCAAATACCATCAATATGTGAATAGATAAGCAAATGGTCCTCTATTCCTATAATTAGAATACTATTATATGATACAAATGAATAAACTATTGGCACAAGACATTGCAGATGAGTCTCAAAAAACATATAATTTGTGAAATAAACTAGACCCTAGACCCCCCCCCAAAAAACCCTACATATCGTATTGTAACTGGAATCTCTCTCAGCCAGGTCTTTGTAATATAGGGTTTGCCCTTTTCAGGGCTGGACACAAACCCCATTTTCTGGGAGGACTGATGCAGGACCCTTTCATTTAGGGCTAGACACAGACCACATTCGCTGGGCCAAAAAGGCTCATGAAAACCAGTCTGACCAGCATGCCAACTCAGCTGCCACTCCAAGAACAGAGAATATACCCAGGACAAAGACCATATTTCTACACAGGGGTAGTTTTAAAATTCTACCTCTAAGCCCCTGGTACCAAAGAGTTGTAACATTCATAGTAGGACTGAGTTGGATACCATTGGATACCATTTCTTCCATTCTTGATATACTTTGCTAAGAAGAATATGTTCCAGCTCCATCCATGTAAACATGAAAGAGGTAAAGTCTCCATCTTTCTTTAAGGTTGCATAATATCCCTTGGTGTATATGAAAGCTATAACCCAATTATAGCCCAAAAACAGGGGAAAGGGAGGGGAGGGGAGGGGATGGGTAGAGGGAGGGTAATTGTTTGGACCACACCTATGGTGCATTCTACAAGGGTAGATGTGAAACTTACTAAATGTAGAATATAAATGTTTTAACACAATAACTAAGAAAATGCCATGAAAGCTATGTTAACCAATTGGATGAAAATATTTCAAATTGTATATAAAACTATCACATTGTGCCCCATGACTGCATTAATGTACACAGTGAGGATTAAAAAAAAAAAAGAGTTGGAACATTCCATCTCTCCAAACTCCCACCTCCAGCAGTATATAAACTCCTAGACAGAAGCTCCAGACGGGCTACCCTTTGGGGTTGCCCCCTCTGCTGCACCAGAAGTCTTTTCTTCCTTCTTCTCTAGCAATAAAATCTATCCTATCACGTACTCACAGTGGTCTGTGGATTCATTCTTTGAATCCCCAAGACCCAGGATCCAGCAGAGAGAGAGATTATAGGTACACTTGGTTGTGGAAATTCAAAGTACAAATTCATTGACCACCACAAGTAAGCGAAAGGATAGATTCTATTGATAGATAAGAGGAGAAGGAAGACAAAACCTCCAGAGCAAGAGAGAGGGGCTCCCTGAACTAGTAGCCCACTTGGGCCTTCTGCCTAGGGGGTTAATATGCAGTTTTTCTCACCTTGTGGGCCTAGGGTTTTGGGGAAATGGAAGATATTTCTAAAATATGTCACAATTATTTGGCACCAGGGGCCTGTGGACAGAAGTTAATTTTAAAACTACCCTCCTTGGGGTGTGCTCTCTGCTCCAGAAGGGGCAGCTTAGGTGGAGCACTGGTCAGACTTGTTTTTATGAGCCTACCTGGGCCCAGAGAATGTGGTCTAGCTGTCCATGAGCTTGCTTCCCCCTAGAAAATGGGTCTGTGTCCAGCCTTGGGGGAAGGGGTCTTGTATCAGTCTGATTCCATTTATAGAAAATTCTAGAAAATACACAGTAATCTATAATAACAAAAAGCAGATTAGGTGTTGCCTGGGGAGGGGAGAGTGAGGAGGAGGGAAGTGGAGCAGGAGGAAAGGATTACTAAGGAGACACCAAAAAACTCTTTAGGAGTAATACACGTGCTAATGATCTTAACTGTAGTGATATTTCATGGATATAGACTTACATAACTATCAATTGTCCACTTTTTTATGTATGTGTGTGTATATATGCAATAATGTATATCACTTACTTCTCCACAAAGCTATTTCATCAAAAAGAAAAATGAAAAGAAAGAAAAAAAGGAAAAGGAAAACCTCTCCAGAGACAACGTTAGGATACCACAGAGGAGGAAATAAACCAGGTTATCTGCTTGCTCTTGGCACATACAGAACTTCCTGCTGCCCAGGGTATTATCTGAAGATCTACTAACTATTAATCAAAATATGCAGTATTCATTGCTAATATACACGCAAAAGGCAGCCAATTAGCCAGTCTCCCTACCTGCTTGTGAGCATAGCAATGTCTATGAGTGGCAAACCACATAGATCTAATGTACAGTGTTTCTCTCCTCTGGGAGGCTAGACTAGTAAGACATGCTTATTCGTTAGAAAAATGCTGATTTGCCAGAGCTTCACTAAACAGACACATACACAACCTTATTTTTCCTTTTTATTTATTTATTTACCCCTGATTTCTGTACTACTGATCTGTTATCCTGAAGCCTAGATGGCCCTGTCCACGGAGCAGATGAAGCAATTCTATCCTATTTCTAGTTAGATTTGATCCTCATTGATAAAATAAACATTTCCTCCTTGCTGAGTGTTCTTGTTTACATGTGTTCATTTGGCATTGTACCTGATTGCAAGATGTTCTAGCAACAGAGGTGCCAAGTCATGATGGTTCCAGTCCAGGAGCCTCGACGTCCTCAGGGAACTATTTAAGTAGCCTGCCCTCTGTCTGCCCCCAATAATAATGATGATAATGATTATGATAATAAAGCTTTAGATTTTTTCTGCAATGAATTGTCGATATTCTCAGGTAAGTTCAACTTAAGATTTTAATGACGGTATCAGTTTTGACATCACCAGTCATAGTGAAGACCAGCTCTTCCTCATTTCTGTTTCTCTCCTACTGAAGGTGTCGATGACTTTAATTAAAAAGAAGGGGCTGTTGGGGCGGCGCCTGTGGCTCAAAGGAGTAGGGAGGTGCCAGAGGTGGTGGGTTCAAACCCAGCCCTGGCCAAAAACTGAAAAAAGAAAAAAAAAAAGCATCTGTTTCCCAATTGGAACTGCCTTCCTGGCCCTGTAAAGCTGCCCAACATGGCTGGCAGGCCAAAGAACTCAGGCCCATCCCCGAGTTTGGCTCCTGCCAGAGCTCATGTCACCTGAAAAAGCAGCAGAAGCCAGCCAAGCTGCCGGCCACATGTGCAGCATCTTCTTGGCAAAGGCACTCATTGGTTTAAACTAACTCGTGCTGTCTGTGCAGAGTATTTCCCACGTAGACACGCAGGCAGTTCAGACGACCTTGTTAGGCACAATAATAGAGTTTGTACTGATAACTGACCCAGAGCTCAATTCTGCCAGTCATGCCATGATTAATTCACTGCACTGGCAGAGAAGCACAGCCCTGGCTGGACCCTGGCCTTCAGGTTGAAAACGAGCCTAAAACAGGAACTCTCCCACTGTGGTCCAGTCCAGGGGCAGGTCCCCTGCAGCCTCAGGGCCACATGTGAGCCTCCAAGTACAGCTCCGTGACTAACGCCAAACTTCACAGAACTGCAAAGATCTGTATTAGAAAGATTTGTTTGGTAAAAACGGGATTTGTCCTGCGAAGTTTGGATTCAGTCAAAAGGCCTCCCGCAAGGATCTAGAAGGCCACATAATGGAAAGTGAACACAGAAGTTTTAAGTACTTTTAAGTCATTTCTAATCTAATATACACGGACTGGGAAGAAGGCTTCAGTACAAGCACTGCTTCTTTCTAACGTCCCATCTCTTGCGGAGTTTTAGGTTGCTCTGCTGTGGTCCTTGGCAGGTTCAGAGTATATAAGCAACCCATGCTCCCAGCATCCTTTGGGCTCTCAACGTCGAAACATACTCCAAAGACCATGAAGCCAAAAATTGGGCAAACTGCCTGGGATTCCTACCAGCCAAGGGATTTGCATAGAACTGATTTGTCTTCAGAAATAGCATTCGTGTAACGCTACTCCATGAATGGGCTGTGGTTCCCTGTACTTCTTCCCTTTCCAACACTCATAGGAGGTACTTGCTAAATGTCTCTTTTCAGCCTGAAGGTGAAAAGATACTCCGAGACTTCTCAGACCATATAACATGTCTCTAACCTAAACTTTAGACACAAGCCCATATTTTAATATTTTAAAAAGCTGCCCAGTTCACATTTACCTAAATTGCTACCGCTCTTGAGATTAAAGTGAAATGTTGCATATTTGCTTACTCTTTGTCTCACATGAATTTTTAAGTTAAATACTTGCCAAAGTGAACGTTGCCAGGAATGTTTTTAAATATTTGGTGCATATGCTGAGAAATCTCCAATTACTACGCTATTACTCTTTGAGGTGCAAGATTAAAACTTCACTTTTTATTCCACTTGTTAAGGAATTGGGAATTTTCCTTGTTGACAGGGAAAGGAAAAATCATCTTTGAAACTGATAATCAAGAAAGAGTGTATACATTTTACAAAGCCGATGTTTCCAAGCAGTTCACAAAGTGGTGAGGTCATGTGTAAAAGAGTCACCATCCTTCTTGTCCAGGCATTTCCAGGTTTATAAAAATAGCTGTTTAGTTGGTGAGAAAGTCCACAATGGTACAGTCTGAGAGTCTATCATGACGGTTCATGGCAAGAAGTGAGGGCTGATATGGGTGATTAGTTAAAGGGTACAACCCAGGTGACTCTGCAATTCAGTTGTCAAATATTTTTAACATCATCCCACGTTATCCACTGTAATTGGAAGTAAATTCTTAGCACATTTCCCTTCCACCATCACAGCCGCTTTGCAGCATGCATTGCCATGGGCTAGATTGTGAAGGGGAGAAAATGGCAAATCCACCCTCAAAAATAGGGAACAGGAACTTGTTGACAACATAAATTGATTCCTTGTGGCACTGCCTTCAGCTTCATAGCTTTCTGTTTCTGTCACCTTTTTGAGATCTGTAGGTTTGCGTTGCATTTCTTTGTCACAATTTCAGAAGGTCACAATCTAGGATGGTAATAACAACAGCTACCATGAATCAAACATTTGCTACGTGCCAAGTACTATGTTAGCATTTCTCCTGTAAGTCCATACAACCCATAATCTTCACACAATTCTCCAAGATGAGTGTTATGATCCCCATGTCCCCATTTTACACACAAAGAATCTGAGGTTCAGAGAAGACAAATTATTTACCAACAGATAGACAGTATTAGGTGGCAGGGCAGAGCTTCAAACATGGGACTTTTTGCGCCCCAAGCCAATGTTTGTATTCTACGACACTTTCTGTTCCTTCTAGAGCAGTTATAAGAGCTGTCAAGCTTTCCCAGACAGTTAGCCTGTTTCTCCATTTCTGCCACCTATTGCTTTATTAAGCAACCACTCCCACTAAGTCTGACCCTAATTATTTTATACAATTATATTTGCTAATATAATAACAATTCCATCTATCCATGGCCAATCAAGATGTGTTTTGTTTCTTACCAGAAAAAAAATGGATGTAGAGAATTCTTATAATTTTACGTTGATTTGGCATTTGCTTTGAATGTAAGTTGGAATTTCTCATCCCAGAGTCAGAGCTTAGTCACCCTTGACCGTTTCCAGTTGTGTCTCCTCCCAGTTCCTCAGTGTGATTGATCCAGATACCTGTCTTAGGCAACCACTTCCTGCTGACCACCTCCATACGGGACAGCTAGATATACTCTACTTGACTATCCCCCCTCTGCGTATACTGTGCAGCTATGCCTGGGTGACCACTTCTCAGTCACAGCAGGACCTCCTGGAACTCATGCCTGCTTACTTTAAATTCACCAATTCAAACTCGCTGGGGGAACCCCATTTGTATAACTCAGTTACTGAGCCCCAGTAAAGGCTTTGGCCTTCAGGTCCCTCGCTCTCCCAGTTTAGCATGTTGTCCTACACAATTCCTCGCCACTCACTGGTCCGTCCTACAGGGGCTGCTGTCCTCTTCTCTCTGGGATCTGTAAGTAATAAAAACCGCTTCCATTATTCTCCATGTCTTGTTATGATGCTTCCTCTGTTTCTCACCTGGCCAACACACCCTGACTTTCCTCCTGGTCTGAGCTATTTTAGAGTGGCTATCTTGGCAGGAATAAATTGGACATGAGTCAGATAAGGGTGACCACCAATATAAACAAGTTTCCTGTGAGAGAGACGCCTAGTCACAAGTCAGACCCTTCGGCATTATTATCCCATTCATCAGGATAAAGAAGTATCCTTTTACAGGCATGCTGTAAATATCCCCTACCACCTCTCCTGCACCTCGTAAGAGCAGGGCTAGGGATGAAAGCCGCTCACCAGAGAATTAGACTGACATTAGAGGAAAATATAACAAACAACAACATATCCTGGAAAAGGCCAGATAGAGTGGAAGGGAAGGACAATTAGATGAAAAGGGGCTAATTTCAAAAGTGGTTGTTATTTAAAGAAAACAGTTCTCAGGTAATCCTTGAGTTAGTTTTGCTTAACTAAGGCAATGATATAAGTTTCTTGGTAAATCAGTAAAAGAAACTCTGGATTTAAGGAAGGAAGACAGGTTCAGAGATACGGATACTTCAATAAAGACCTGTAGCTGGATTCTCTTATCTAAGCTACCTGTCATCTTCCAACTAATTTATAGCTAATACCATAATGTGAACGTTGCTAATACTCAATAGTGTTATTTTTCAAACTTGAGTAATTTATTCTTTCCTTTTAAAAGAAAGCAGTATTTGTGAAATCTGTTTTTATTATTACTTAAATAGAGATCTTATAGTCAAAATTCAATGCCCATATATCTTCACATGTATACTCAATAACTACATAAAAATGTTTATTTCATTTAATTGGACATAATATTAGGATTATACTACATAAGATTAATTTGGTAATAAAGAAAATACTAGCAATTTAAATTTAAATTTCTCTAGTTCTTTTTCCTTTTAGTATTCTCATCATAAAAGAAATTTATAAAGTGTCCCAAAATGTACCCCTAAAGTCACTATACA
>NW_003852498.1:3855391-3860570 GCF_000181295.1 Otolemur garnettii
AGTCTCCACATGTTGGCCACCTCTTTGTAAAATTTTGTGATGCATATTTTTTAAATAAAGGTGCATTTAGCTACAATTTCCCATTTTCTCCCCTATATATGGTGACTTTAGGGGCAAATTTGGGGGCACCCTGTAAAAATAGCTAGCTGATGACTGATACAGGGAAGCCATGATATTATCAAGAATCTAGTCTCCTCTATTTCTGCTCTGTTGTCCTAAATCATATCTTCCACTTTTAAGGTCCCTGCAGAATCCACAGAGCACATGCTGGAGTCCTAGTTGTCATATCCACCTTGATGGCAAAACAGAAAGGAACATTCAAAGGGACAGAAAGGATTCCTCCCTACTAATTTAACTCCCTTTAAAAGATCTTCCTATAATTTCAACAGAATATTTTCACCCACATCTCATTTGTCCCATAGCCATACCTAGCCATAAAGAAAGAAGAGAAATAGAGCTAGTTTGTGTTTAATTCCCAGGTAGCAATGTGCCAGCTTGTTTCCTAAGGCAAGAGAGGAAATTGGATATTGAAATAAGTAACCATCAATCTGTCATGTTACAGTTTTAAAGTCTGCATTCTAAAAGTCAAATGCTTTTGTTAACATAATCAGGAACACTTAAATCTATCACTAATACACTATCACCATTTGGTGCACCCAAAGATGGCATTCCTTGGGTGTGTCTTCTTACAACGTGAAAACCTGGACAGTGCAGGTTCTTTTGAGCTCTACTTGCCTAAACTCTCATATGCAAAGTGGTCAGTCGAGTCCACCATTATTTTTTTCTTCTAAAACTCTAGAAAAACTTTTGTTCATACAGCACATGACAGTTTACAGTTTCTAATACACCCTCCCAACAATCTAAAGGATCAGAATTATCCCTTTTTACAGAGGAAAAGTCTGAAGTTTAGAGAGAGTTGATAACTTATCCACAGTAATGCAACTAAATCCAGGCCTGGATCCCACCACACAGGCTGTGCTCCTACAGATCTCATAATGATCCAGACGGTTGTGCCAATCTCCCCTGTCACAGTTACTTCTAAAGACTTAGGCATCAATTTAACAGGTTGTTGAGCCATGCAACTCTATACAACTTTCCCAGTGGCTTAAAAGAATGTGTTTTCCTTAGCACCTCAATGTCAAGGCATCACATAGGTTCAGCTAGAATTAAGTGCTATGCTGCCCATGACTATGATGGAGACATATTGCTTTATCTTCTTTTACATTGTGGATGATTAAAAAGAAAAAATTTTTAGCATTATTATAGGAAAAGGGTACATCAATATGATTAAGGATATTAATTCTGGATCCACACCAATTACTTTGTTTTATTTCTATTCACTTATTTAGTTTAGAAGTAGAGTGTCACTCTATTGCCCAGGCTAGGGTGCAGTGATCCAGTCATAGCTTATTGCAGCCTCAAACTCATGGGTTCAAGCAATCCTCCTGCCTCAGCTTCCTAAGTATCTAGGACTACAGGTGTACACCATAAACCCAGCTAGCTTTTTTATTTTTTATGGAGATGAGGTCTCCCTGTGTTGCCCAGACTAATCTTGAATGTCTGACCTCAACGATCCTCCCACCATGGCCTCCTAAACTGCAGAGATTACAGGCATGAGTCACGATGCCCAGCTCACATCATTTGGTTTTGAGTCTCAGTTCTAAGTTTCTTGGCTGAGTCATCTTCATCAAGCTCATCAACTTCTCTGTGCTTCACTTTCCTCATCTGTAAAATGTAGACAGTCCCAGTACGTATGCTGTGGGGTGTTAAAAGATAAATAAGTCAATATGTAGTATATGTATTTACAACAATGCCTATTAGCACGTAGTAATACCACAATGTTTGTGATCACTAAACAATCGTTGTGGCAGTATTATTATTATTATTACAGTCATTCTATAGGGGCAGGATAAGGGAGAGATGCTCATAGATGAAAAGTTAATGTGTAGATTCTAAAGAAGGAATTCAGATAAATAGAAAATGAAATATAATTGACAATCATGTAGAGCCTAAATCAAATAAAATCTTATATCCATGACCTAGTTTGGATAGAAATTAGCTTAGCTGGCAATAGAGAAAATATTTGGTCCTTTTTCATTCAACCACTATAGATCTTAAAATAATCGATCTTTGTTTTTAGTCAGACTGCCAAGCTCAGGTTAGAAATGACAACTGGCTATAAGAGGAAACAGGAAATAAGCCCTCGGTTTGGGCAGGGAGGGGAGGAGCATTTGCTCATTTAGGAAAGGTGGGAACCTTTAATACAGAGCAAGGAGACAACCAAAGATTAGACAGGTGGGCGGACGATGGATCTTTCTAGGCATTTTCCTAGCCCTGATTTGCCTTCTCTTATCCTTCTGCATTAAGACTTTCCTTATCTCTCCTGATTTCCTGTTTTCAGTTTGATGTCATATGTATAATATTCTCCAAATAAACAAATGCATTTAGAATGCATCTCCCTTCTCTGCATGAGAGTCAGTACAGGACAGCCCCTGTCTTCATTTTATAAAACAAAGTACAATATTCATGCAAAAATAATTACTAAAACAATGTATATCTGTTTTCTATTTTCATTGAGATGAACTCAGGCATAAGGCTTCTGCTTCTAGGAAGGAGGCATCAGCCATCATCCTCCCTTTACCCAAAGAACAAAAATAGGATAATAATTCTTTGGAACTAAAGCAAGAAATTGCAGATAAAACAAAGCAATTGTGCATGAGGAATGCCAGCACAGTTTGACTTACTTGGTAAAACATTAGGACTGCTGTGCATAGGACTGATATGCATAAAGCTTGTTGTAAAACTTTGTTCTTCATGTGGTTAAACTGGTATTTCCTACAAAGTTGAAAAGGAAACTTCAACTCCTTTTCCTCTACACATGTTTGCCATGTCCCCAAGCCCACCACATCAGACCTGCAAACAGGTAATGTGATTCTTCATCAAAGGTGATCGATAAAGTTCAACAAGAGATTCTGCCTTTGTTTTAAAGTGTACGAATACTCCATTACTGAAAGGAGCCACAGGTCTCCAGCAGAATCAGTAACCAGGTGGTAACTCTTGGAAGAAGAAGAAATAGGTCCAAAGGAACATAATACAACAGCTGTTCCAAGCCCTTGTGCATCTTAGGCTGGCAAGGGCTCTACACCCCTCCCTCACGGGGATCTCAGCAACCTCTGGAGCTTGGCATCTGTGTGGGCATCTGGGACCCCATTATGTCCTGGTTTGGTTATTGCAGTTTTCTAAACCCTTCCACCTCCAAGCCTCCTTGTTTCTGTTCGACCTTTTTATAATGCAGTAGCACCCCCACTAGAGGGCAGAACATAGCATAAAGCGGCAGAACTCTATTTAGGGGGATCAGGAAGTTTTGATAGCGAAGAGCAAGGAGTGAGGAAAGGAAAGACTTACTTTTAGAAACAGGGTCTGTGGTCCTAATTAACACATCTAATGGATCCTATTTGACTGTCAGAGACATTTTTAAAAATTCAAAATTTTAATCTTTTGACCCAAGCTTTTCCTAATAGTTATTTTATTTGGTAGATCCACTCTTTCCCTTGGACTTTAAATAATACCATCTTTCAGCTGGCTTTCCTATGTACCTGGGCAAGACCACTCACCCTTGCGATAAAATATTGATTTATTATAAACACCTATCCACTCCAGGATAAAAAAAAAACAGGAAAAACTGAACTCCACATGTTCTTTTGGACTTTCTTAAATAAACCAGTCCTAAGATTTTAAAAGATTGAACAAGGCTACGTGCAGGTAATACATTGATCCAAGCCCACCATACCAGGTAGCACACAGTATCCAGGTATGACAGGAATCAAAATAAAAAGAAGCGACAATTGAACACTTCATTATAGAGTTGACTCCCACTGAATCTAAATATAAAGCATTTGTGTAATCTTGATCATTTGAAAACAAATGGTGCCCTTAATTCAGGCTTGAGATTGTTTTTAAATCTATACTAGATGAGCTGCTCAAGAATATAGATTAGTTGCCCTTTCCTCATAACATGCAACTACTGTTTCTATTCTGGGGATTTCTCATGAGTTAACAACCACACTGTCACATATGGCTGCCTCTCCACCTACTTCTACGTAGGGTTAAGGACCTACCGATTGCAGTGCCTGAGATTGGGGGTATTTTTTAAGTCAAATATAATTTTGTCTAAGAGGTCAGAGTGCCGCTACAGCGGTGGTTAGGGCATGCCCAGGATGAGGAAGGTAACATCAACGTGCTGTGTCTATGGAGCCAAGCATGGGGGGAAAAAAAAAAAAACACCACAATTAGCTTTCCCTGCTTTTCTGCCGAATTCGCATTTGCATTTTAAATTACATTTGAGTGTATTCATTTTCCTCCTCCTTTTGGCTTTTAAAGCTTGAACAGAGACTCCTGACAAAAACACTGCCTAAGATTGGCATTTATTAGGAGGGAAAAAAACACGTCCACATGATATTTTTTTTTCTAAAATATTCCTTTGAGATTAGTTATTTCAGAAAGTCATGTTGACAGGCAGATGGAGAGAAAGATGCAAGATGGTTTCAGAGATTCTAGGAATCTCAACGCCTGGATTTCCATTTTAACATTTCAATTTCTTGCTAGTCAGTGAGTTGCTCTAGCTCACAATATTAAAATGTGTACTACTGTAATATATATTAAATGTGCTCCCCTGGTACGTGCTGACAATTGCATAGCTTATCACACCAATAAGTTTATCGAAATAGAATCAAATCAAATTTCTTGTCTCTGAAATCCCTGGAAAGATGCTTTTTCTATAAATGGGGTAAGTTCTCTGTTTTCCTCCGCTTGAGTAGCCTAAATATTAACACTATTGATTAGCTATGGCCTTCTGCCTAAATGGTCCCTGGATATTAAAATGTAAAGCAAAACAAAACTTCCCATGAATTGGAATGTATGTTCATTCTTCCTTCTTTGAAAAGGGCCAGTGCCTCCTCATGAAATGATTATCACATTTAACATTCCCCCTGGTTTCTTTGTCCCCTGACTTTACCAAGTGGTTAAGCCAAAAATAAATAAATTTTAAAAACAAAAAAATAAAACTAATGATGGAGCCGTGTGCCAACTGACAATAGAAAAATAATGCAACCAAGCTGTCAGCTTTCTAAAGGAGATTTTCACGTGGAAATGTACTGCTGGCTCGGCGCCTGTGGCTCAA
>NW_003852498.1:3860950-3863664 GCF_000181295.1 Otolemur garnettii
TATGAAGCCCTTTTACAAGTATTCATTAAAAATATATATTGCCTATAAAAGGAAGTGGGATACATTTGTGAAAAACACAGATGAGACTTTGGCCTCAAAAAGTTTACCTTCTATAGTAAAAGAGTGGGTAGGAAATAAATGAGCACACCATTTCAGAGAGATACAAGTGCTATGAAAATTACAGTAATAAACTAGAATGATATGGAGGTGAGGCTAATCCAGATGGAGTGATCTCGAAGGGCCACCAAAAATGTAACACTTGACCTCCACGACAAGGAGAGAAGGATAAAAAGGCTTGGGGTCAGAGTCTGAGCAGAGATGAGCACATGTGAAGATGTTGGCACAGGAATAAGCTTATCATGTTCCAAAAAGCCAGAGCAGTTGGGGTCAGCAAGCAAGAGGACATGTGGCAGGGGACAAACTCCAGGGCAGAAGCAGGAACCGCACTTTACGGTATGCGAGGCAACAGAGAGAGCTCTCATTTCTCTGACACACTAGCTCCCACATGTAGTAGCCTAAAACAAATATTTTGTTCAAAATTTGGAATTCAGGAATATGAATTCAGGACTATGAATTGTCTTCTGGACAATTTATCTCTGATACAGGTGATATTGTCTGGGGCAGCTCAAGCTGCAGAACGTACTGTCCAGGTGCCGTGTTCATTCAATGCCCGCGGCCTTGATGCTCTGCAGCCTCTTTCTCTACGTGGCATAGCACATTCGAGGACCTGCCCATGTGGCTTATTCGAATCTCTCCCAAGTTGGGATAATGGCTGTTTCCTTCCTACATAAAGACTAGCTTTCCCCAGAGCAGGCCTGGACCCAAGTCCCAAGCCTTCTCAGGATCTCTCTTAAAAGTCACAGAACATCACTTATGCAATTTTGCCATGTTTGTTAGCAAACAAGACACTAAGGCCAGACCAGAGTCAAAGGGAAGAAAATAAGACATCTCCTTTCTATGGGAGGAGTGTCAAAGAATTTGCAGCCATCCCAAATCAGCCAGGCATTCTAGTAAATATTCTGCATTTTATTAACTGCTGGAGGCTTTTACACATAGAAATGACATGATTTTTATTTTTAAAAGATCATGTTGCCAGCTAGATGGAGAATAAACTGAATGAGGATAAGAGAGAAAGCAGGGTGACCAGTAAAATGGGTGATTCCATTGCAGTTGTCTAGGTAGCCCATAAAGGAATAGGAGCAAGGGAAAGGAAAGAAGAGAATAAAAACGGAGTATACTGTGGCAAATTTGGAGTTTGGGAAAGAACAAAAAAGTCAAGATGACTGCAAAGGTTTTATGGGGGACCTGAGTGGACTGTGGTAATATTTACTATGAGAAAAAGAAAGGCATAAACTATATGTCTCATGTAATTGTCCCAATAGCTCTCTGAAGTAGTTATAAGGTAGATCTTATTATCCCCAGTCTTCCCTCAGATGAAAACAATGGGGTTCTTACCAAAAACAAGCAAGGGGTGGGGAAGAGAGGGAATAAAGAAAGCCTGTCCTGGGCGGTGCCTGTGGCTCAAAGGAGTAGAGCGCCAGCCCCATATACTGGAGGTGGCAGGTTCAAACCCAGCCCCAGCCAAAAAAAGAAAAAAGCCTTTCCTGAAACCCTTAACTAGATAATGAAATAATTGGTCTAGAAATACCTCTGATAGCTAACTAGCTAACACATCTTCCTATTATACAACACAATCAACTATAAATCAGTAGTATAACATGTTGAGTTTTAAATTATTTATTTTTATTTGATACCTCCTCAAAAACTATTTCCTTTGGATAAAAGAGGAACAAAGATGATCGAGCAAAAGATTCGTTACTAATAAGCATCACCTAAATAGTGCAATGACTAAATCTTTTCAAAGTTCCCAATACTTAGATCAAATTGATTTGGATTTTGTCTGTTAGAGATTACTCTTCCAAATATAAATTTTTTCATTGAATTGAGAACAATAGTGAATAAAGTGTGGACTAATAGAAAGAGCCTGGAGGTTCTTTTTATTTCTGCCTTTGACTTGAATTGTTTTACTAAATGTACTTAAACTGTGCTTTAATTTTGCTCGTCATCAAAATATAATTGCTTTGGCTTAATGTGGTGGCTCACACCTGTAATCCTAGCACTCTGGGAGGCCGAGGCAGGTAGATTGCCTAAGCTCAGAGGTTCAAGACCAGCCTCAGCACATGCAAGACCCCATATCTAAAAAATAGCCAGGTGTTGTGGCAGGCGCCTGTAGTCCCAGCTACTCAGGAGGCTGAGACAGGAGAATCAGTTGAGCCCAAAAGTTTGAGATTGCTGTGAGCTGTGATGTCACAGCACTCTAACAAGGGCAACAGGGTAAGACTCTGTCTAAAATTATATATATATACATATACACACACACATATAACGTACATATATATAAAAATATATATAAATTGCTTTTTAAAACATGTCACTGGCAGGTGATAAGGAAAATATTGGGGGAAAAGTTTTTACAAACCTCCAAAAAAAAGTTACTACTCTTACCAATTCTTCAAAAACATTAATTTTAAATATTGACTTTATTACAGTATCGGTCTAGTACTAAATTTTAGAAAAAGACATCCCAAACAACCACTATATTATGACTCTGATTCTAGGTAGAATCTTTTTACTGCCACTCCTTCAAGCCACATGAATCAGTATGCAGGACTTAGAATTTTGCCAAAGCAGTCATCATGTCTGAGAACACTCAA
>NW_003852498.1:3864808-3865671 GCF_000181295.1 Otolemur garnettii
GGAAGCACTGGGGAAGGCCATGGTGAGAGGATTGCTTGAGGCCAGGAGTTTGAGTCCAGCCTAAATAAGAGCAAGACTCTGTTTCTACAAAAGAATAAAAATTTAGCCAGGCTTGGTGGTGCACACCTATAGTCCTAGCTACTTGGGTGGCTGAGGCAGGAGGATAGCTTGATCCTAGGAGTATGAGGTTTCAGTGAGGTAGGATGACACCACTACACTCTAGCCCAGATGACAGAGCAAAACCCTATTACAAAGACAATAAAATAAACTGGGCGCAGTGGTTCACATCTGTAATCCTAGCCCTCTGGGAGGCCAAAGCAGGAAGATTACTTGAGCTCAAGAGTTCAAAACCAACCTGAGGAAGAGTGAGACCTCATCTCTACAAAAAAATATAAAAACTAGATGGGCATGGTGGTGCATGCCTACAGTCCCAACTGAGACAAGATGATTGCTTAGCCCAAGAGTTTGAGGTTGCTGTGAGCTATGACACCACAGCACTCTACCCAGGGCAAAAGAGTGAGACTCTGTCGAAAGACAGACAGACAGAAAGAAAGAAAGAAGAGAGAGAAAGAAAAGAAAAGAAAGCCCAAAGAAGTAAAAAAAATAAAAAATAAAATAAGGGGTGGAAGAGAGGAACTCACATTGTTTTTTGTTCATTTGGGGCAAGTGAAGATTCTTCATCTGAGCACCCTCTCTTCCTTTTCAAGTCCAGAAAACATCTTCTCATGTGTTTTTAATGATAACAACTCCTCATCTGGTGCTAGAAGATTAATTCCCCCACTTCTTATTTTTACTTTTGGCATTTCAGAAACTATTGCCAGATCTTAACCTAATGTGAATTCAGCAATCTTGTTTTTCTTATT
>NW_003852498.1:3865998-3885346 GCF_000181295.1 Otolemur garnettii
TGTCATAAATTCATTTCTAGAATGTGCTTTGTTTCAAGGTTGAACACACAACCCCTGCCTCCTATATACCACCACCACTGGGAACATAGGGAAAGGAAAAAATGTAGAAAACTGTCTCATTTATGTGAGAAATGTCTATTCCTTGTCCATGGCTTATGACCAGCCTGAAAGTATGTGAAGTCACCATCAACTGGAGGCAAGAGCGACCAGGACGCAGAGGCCTTCACAGCCTCGCCGAACATGCCCATTGTGATCAATGCACCTGTGCATCTCACTCCTGCAATGAGGAAGAATAATTCCCAAATAAAATATTTTGGTGAATGCATGGCTATTATTTTGATAAACAAAATACAAAGGATATTATAGATGGAATTCAATCCTTCATTCTTATCATTTCAACACTAGTCTATGGCTATTTTTCCAAGAACACATCCACTAACATATGGCAGTGACAAATTACAGTACAACCATTTGTATTCATCTATCTAGACCTCTTCACGCTGACTTCTGTACACTTGATTTTCCCACGATGACACAGACCTCCACTTGAATGAAAACCAAGCGGTGATCTGATTTCACCCTCCGTATTAACTGCCTCGTTAATGACTGTAACAGCAGCTGCTGATGCTCTGGGTCAGGCTGACCTGTATGACTATCTGTAAATCTATTATGATAATATTGTTATCTTGCAGGGTAGCATGTAGCCTGGTTATGAAAGGTGTCTGGGAAAATGTCAGATGGAGTCTGAGTTTTCAAGGAAGCTAGTTGTTTTCCCTCAGTTTTGAACACTCATTCTGAACTATGAGAGCAGGAGTACTGTATATTTAAACGCATCTGTTGTACAACTGCTGAGTTCAGAGTACTCTAGCAAGGGGTGGGTAATCACACAGATGGTGTGCTTCACGACCAAAACCACTTGCTGTAGATGCCACATTCAGAGAGAACATGTAAATACTTGGCACAGTTGTGAGAGTTTTCAGAGGTGTTATATTCATTTAGAGAGTTACAGCTTTGGTGGTGACAGCTTCTCATTTTGGGCTAGCAGGATTAATCCTTCCTTCCTTATTTTTACTCTTGACATTCCAGAAATTGCCACGATTTCCTGATCTAACTTGAGTTCAAAGAGTTGTGTTTCTCTTATTTTCATCCTTATTTAGAGAGAGTTACTTATCAACAAGGACGGTGACACAGAAGGACCTGGTGACCAGGGGTGTACTGGCCCCATGTGACACTGTGGAGGCACTACATTCGTGTGCCTTCCCGCATTTCAGTGAACACCGCCAGCAACCAACGCATTATTTTGTATTTCCTTTCACCCCGAACTCACTATAAAAAGCACCAAGTTTTTAAATGCGTATTTCCTCTGTACATTCCCTTCTCCATGCCCCTCTTTCTTAAATGGATTATTAGTTGAGGATTTGCTAAGTGTAAAATATAATTGTTCTCCAGATCTTTCTTCAGGATCTAAGCCTTCCAGCAAAAGACATGTCAAAGTAACAAAGTTAGGTAAAGGGAATGGCTGGGAAAGTCTAGAAAAGAAACGAAGTGAAGCACAGCTGGGGGATGAGGAGGAGGTAACGAAGAAAAAGAAGTGACACTGGGGAGTGGGAGGCTTGACTGACAGTCACCATCAGGCGTGGCAAGGTATAGGTCAGATTCAGGACATTATCTCCAGAGAACGTGTTTCTGAGCTTGCCATTTGTATGGGTCACAGCCTTTATTGCAGGAATGGGTATGGCTGTCCAAAGCAGCAGCACAGGGCTGGACACTGGGGACTGCCCAGTAGCCCTCCTAAATATACCCACAGTCTATCCAAATAAGCATAGCATACCACCAAACAGGAAAATAACCAAAGACAGGTAGAAACAATCATGTAACGCAAACTTAGAGACCTGGGTTAATAGGTCATTAAGTGGATCACTTCAGGGTTATGGAGAAGACAGCATTTATACGGGATCCTACAGACAAATAGTCTTGTAGAATGGTCAGCCCAAAGGAAAGAAGGGTGAGAGAGATGAGCACAAAGGCGCCAACATTCATTCCTCCCAGTTCCTTGAATAGTGACTAGAACTCAACTATATCGATTATATGAAAAATGGAATGAAGATGACGGGGGTGTGAAACTTAGTAAGAGTCAAACTTTAAGAACCTTCTTCCTACTTGCAACATGATACTACAGACAACATTAAAAAACAAAATGTGTAGAAATACAGAGTTTGTAAGACCAATGCACACAAAAAATAACATAGGAGAGGCAACTAATAAGAAATGAGTTTAGAAAGCCAAAGGGAAGGCAAGGATAGGAAAATGGTAAAGGCAGGAAAGAAGCTTGTATTAAAAATAAAATGAGTTTTATTTTTGTAAGTGCCCCTTTTAAAATTTATATATATACATATATATATATTCTATTAAAAAATTTCAGAAAGCAAAACAAAAAATATATTCCTAATTCTAACAGTTAGAAAAATATATTCCTAATTCCTAATTCCAGACACAGCTACTATTAGCTCCTTGTTGTACGTACTTTAAGACATGTTTAGCTACTCTGGAACTGAGGCAGGAGAAGCACTGGAGACCAGGAGTTCAAGACCAGCCCGGGCAACATAGTGAGACCCCTGTCTCTACAAAATAATAATAATGAAGTAAATTAAAATGAGCTAATATTCATCTGTAATGTATTTTTTCTCCTCATTAGTATATTGTGGAGAAGGAAGTTGCTGTGAAAGGAATTACAAATCTAATCTGATTTAATATAATTTCCTGAAATATCTGCAATGATGGAAAACTTGAAATAAGTAACTTCTGGTTAACTTATCTTGCAATATTTTAAAAGATGCATTCATTATTCAATGAACAATGATTTAAAGCAATAAAAAAACCACCTAGCTAACTCTTACTAGAAGGTGAAGGTAGGCAGACCAGTGTCTGTGTGGTAGCTCAGTGATATCATAAAAAGCTCACGCTCTTTTCTCTGTCCTCATCCTCCACTCCTAACATGTTGGCTTGCTCCTTCAGGGCCCCAGATGGCTGTCCCAGAGTGTCTTCATGTTTGCACTGGTGGCAGGAAAACATGAGGACGTGTGCCATTAGCTTGTCTGTCCCTTTGATCAGAAAAAAGAAAGGTTTCCCAAGAGTCCCTTCCCACTTTACCCAGCAGGCATCCCTACTTGTAACGGAGCAAAACTGGGTCACACGGCCACCTTTAACTACAAAGGAGGCTGGAACATTAGGGAACACAGTATTGAGAAGTACTTTACCAGTGAGCAGCGACTACTTGGAGCTGAACCCACCAGGGTACCAAACAAAACTGGGGTTCCATTAACAAAGAAGGAAAGGAAAATGGACATTAGGTAACCAACCTGCCAGCCACACAGTCATGAGAACCATGGCAGTTAGAGAATATATGTCAAATTCCCATCCTTCAGGGAAGACTCATGTTCCCGCCCCCTCCTCTTCAAACCATTTGCCAAAAGGCACACAGGTCTCTGTGCTCCAGTCACTTCATTCATTCCCCTCACAGGCCTGGACAGGCAGTTGCATGCGAGGCCAGTCTGGTCATACTGTCACTATTCACTGTTCTGTATGTTTCTCAGGCCTTTCCTTATCCTCTATAGCAGTGGTTCTCAACCTTCCCAATGCCATGGCCCTTTAATACAGTTCCCGCAGGTCATAGGACTCTACAGCAAATAGCCCATGGGCTAAATAAGGTCTGCTGGCTAGTTTCATAAGGTGTGATTAGAATACAGGCACACCAGTCCATTTAGATAATGTTTATGGTTGCTTTGCATTTATTGGGACAGAGACCATGTGACCTACAAAGCCCAAAAAAAAAATTAGTTCCTGGCTCTTTAAAAAGAAAAGTTTGCCAATTCCTGATCTACTTGCCCTGCATTTGAATGTTCTGATGGCAAGGTTCTGCCTTTCATTCCTCTTGTGTCTGTAGGAGCCTCTCCCCGGACAGAGTGAAGTGCTCAGCAAATACCCTCTGACTGCTGGAAGGATTGATGGGCTGAGAAACTGGCATGGTAAGTTGCGAAAAGTTGGTGTTTCACTGATGTTTGTTGAATTAGTTCAGAAATTAAATAACTAATTAATACAAAGTTTTCTAGCCCGTGGAACATGGGCTCTGGATCCAAACTTCCTATATTCAAGTGCTGTGTGTCCTAGGCAACAGCTCGACCTCTCTGTGTTTCAGATTCCTCCTGCATAAAATAGAAATAACAGGATTTAACAAACTGTGGAGTGTTGAGAACCATGCCTGGCACATTTGAAGCCCTTAAAAAATATGAGCTCTGAGGAATGTTAAGAGGAAGAGCTCATTTAAATAGATGGTATTATTTTCTTCTTTCCTTGTGGCGTATTTTTGAACTCATTTTGTAAAAAAGCACGAACAGGATCAAGAGCAATCTCTACCATTTCCTGGTGACATTAATTGGAACCAAAAGATTTGAGGACGATGTTGCAGGGAAGTAATTGCTAGTAGCAGGGTCAGAGAATAAACTAGCACAGACCGAAAGGGGGAACCCAAAAGTCCCAAGCGTGTCAACATGACACAACTAAGCTCAGCTTCTGCTGAGAGGCACCCGTGCCACGGACCCGAGGTGTGTGGCAGGAGACCTTCTCCACTGAACTGTCAACTGATGAAGTGGTGAGAAATTAGCAGGCTGTGTAATTTACACGCTAATTCTCCTTAATGCCACCTGGGGGCTTCCTGCAGGCAGAGGCGCAGAGTGGAGAGCAGTGTCCAGCCCGCAGCCCGGCTGCGCGGCTGTTCTCTTTGCCAAGAAACACAGCAGCCCAGCAGTTCCCATTCACCACTGGGCGAGCCGCTGGCAGACGTCCTTCAGAGCTGGGCAAGCCTCAGCTGTAAGAGCAACCGGAGACAATGAAGGGAATTTTTAAAGTCTTCCACCTTTTTGCACTTTCTATATGCTTCTTCTCTCGAAGCTGGCTTGGAGGGCAACCCTCAACCTTTCCCCCGACCCTGCCATCCCCTGTCACCACAAGTGTTAGTCAATGGAAACAGTTGCTGTAATCAGTACTCTCTCTCAAATAAAACTCAGACGTGGGTGATACATAGCACCCGAAAGCGGCTATCCCTGCATTTATCTTCATTATTCAAAAGAATTTTTCTCCCTTTTAAAGCTTCAACCTGTATTCCTCTAACAGAAAGGTGGTACCCGACCTCCTCCCTATACACCCTTCTTATAAAGAAGTAACATCACTCGTCCCCAAAAACAACGCCAGGGGAAAGCAGGGACGGACTACCTCAGTCTGCTGGCACCGTCAGGCACGACGCCCAGCGGGCACTGAGGAAACAGCGTGTGACTGTGTATAGAACGGCCTCCCGTATCACGGGTCTGTATTTCCCTGGACATCTTCTGGACTGTCACATGAATAGTGCTGCACCTCAGCTCTCCTTGGTAAGCTAGGGCTGATTTTAAGACCATTAGAAAAGGGGAGAATGTTACAGATTCTCCGTTTCTCTAGGGTCACGGTGTAATTGTGTGCTAGGAGAAACAGGGCCCTGGAGATGGCGCGACAGTCACTGCTCATTACCTCCCGCTTGGTTCATTACGTCTGCAGACAGCAATTGCCCATGTGTGGATACTTCCATTACACAGAAGGCTGTAACGTGCTGTGGATCTCGTACAGCTTTCAGAAAGGGAGAGAGCTGTTTATTCCAGGCACATACCTAGCTTGTTTCCAGGATCCAGGTGACATAAGGAATAGATTAGTGGTGATCAATACAGAGAACCAGACCCCACGTGTGCTTATCCACAGTGGGATATTTATATATCCCCTAACATATACTGATTCACACAAAGGCCAGAAATCTCCCTTATTGATCTCCCAAATTTTACTTTAACAGGCAGGCTTACACTTTCAGGGGCTCTATATATAGGCTTGTGTGGCCTCGCTGGACTGGTCTTCATCTTATATTCTGTGCATGTGTGAGACAGGGAAAACAGAATTATACAGAATGACAGAGGGTTGGAATCAGGAATGATTATTAGATATTATTGATAGCAAAACCCACCTGTTTCCCAAAACTGAATAAAAGATGCCTAAAAAGAGGTACCCAAGATGGAATAAATCTGGGATGCCACCTACCATATCCATCCTCTTGGGAATTCACAGTGACAACAGTTTATTAAATGTTCTGAGAAGTTCTGTTACTAAAAAAAAAGTCCATTTAACTCAGTGTTACCCTAATTTATTGATTCAAGGAATATTTATTTTAAGTACCTACATCCTGAGGAACAATTATACTACAGTAGGGGAAATCTTGTTCTCCTATAGTCTCATCATTTTCTGTAGATTGTCTGTGCACCAGTAATTCTCAAATTTTGGCATGCATTCCATGGACCTGGGGACCCAACCCTTAGCCATCATTCAGTCAACTGGATAGGGCTCGGGGACTGGAAATACACTACTTCACAAGGACTCCTAGAACAGAGAGGCCCCATAGTCTACTTTGAGATAGACCAATACACAGGCGCACTTTGTCAGAATTCATCAGGGGCTGAGCTATACATTCTTACCAAGAGAGCTTGGCAGTCAGGAGGTTGGAAGTCTGCTGTTTTGACTCTGGAAGTTCGCCAAGACCATCCAGCACTGCGAGGGCTTGTAAATACGAACATGAGAGGTGTTTGCCTCTAGAAATCTGCCACATCTGACGGTCCCCTAACCTCTATGCCTGGCTGTAACATGCATCCCTTGCACTCTCAGACTCACCCACTCACTTGCTGCACGAATCCAGCTTTATTCATTTTTTTACCCAACCGTTGTTTACAAAGCTGTGTCAGACAGTGGCTGCAACACTAGCAACATCAGTGAACAAAAGAGACCCAAATCTTCACCCTGGTAGGCTGACATCCTAGCAGGGGAGACAGACAACAGAACATTAACATAACAGATAGTAAATTTCATGGTGAGTTAGACTTAGAAAGTGGTGTTATGTAAACAACAGAGCAGGCTAAGGGGGACTGGGGAGGCAGGGGACCGGAAAGAGGGCACAACTCTGAAGAGGGCAGTGGGAATATGACTCAGTAAAAAGGGACATTGAAACAAAGTCTTAAAGAAAACCAGGAAGATATGTAGACTCAGAGACCAGGCCTAAAGAACAGCCAATTCAAAAGGAGCTGCCTCCCGGGGACAAGGAGCCAAAGGAGGGTGTGTGGGAATGTCCAGAGTTGAGAAATGAGATTATCAGGCAGTGTTTTAAAGGATCTGAGTTTATATTAAGCATTGATTGAGTTTCTAGTTATATGCCAGACACTGGGCTTGGGGGAAAAGATGGGCTAAACAGAGCTCTGGCTCTCACTGTTCTGAGCTTCCAAACCACTGGGTCAGCTCGCTGCAAGTCAACATGGGAACATTTAAAAATCTATTCTCCTTGTCCCCAAGATAACCAGACCTCTGCTCAGCATTTTCTTCATAAACTCAGCACCTATATGTGTCCCTGCCCTGAGGCCAGAGTAGGAAGACCACGGGTCCCACGGGTCAGGATGTCCAGGTACCCAGCCCTGCCCCAAACGTCCATTGACGAGACATTAGTCCCCTCTCTTTCTTGGCTCTTCCATCTGTTTACACAATTTTCTGCAGAAGTATGTTTTTTTTAGGTCTGATGAGATAACCAGCACTGAGAGCTTGAGGGTGTAATGGAAAACTGACAATTTTAATTTTCCCTCAAATTATCATACTCTAAAATAAATAGACTTGACTAGCTTCTCCCGTTATCCATTCTGGCAGCACTGCCTCAGCTGAAGACAGTCTACAAGTTGGCAGGCCAGAAGTGCCGAGAAAATGATCTTAGTTCCTGGAGCTAAAACCTGCTAGTTACCAACAACTGAAACCCTGAGCGAGGGTCTTCTGGGGAAAAGCCATTTGCAGCAACAATCTCCTTTTAGAATGTGAACATAACTTGTCTCTTGCTTAACTTCTTTGTGTTGAGGAAGGATGTGAAAAGTCACATTTCCTTTCAGTGCCAAACATAACTCTAAACGATCACACTTGGCTCGGTCACCTCACCTGTCAGTCACCGATAGACACTGAGAAAGCAAAAACGCCATCTGAAGACATCGAAAAGAAAATGACAGATTTCAAAGAACATCATCCAGTAAACCAGCACTACTCCCGGGGCCGTGTTTGCTTTCTGTGTGCAGACGAAGCCTTTATGAAGAGCAGGGCTATTTTTATCAAATGCTTATGATGTAACCTCACAGAAATAGGGGAAATTCGGGGATTTGGCAGGCAATTGGGAAGAGAGAAATGGAATACAATGCTATTTCAGCCTTAGGTCTACACTGGAGCTAAGCGACACCAGATGTTTGTCTTTTATCTTCATTCAATGGCTCTTCCAAACACAATGTCTTAGTATCAGCTAAGACAGCAAAATTTATGACACACTAATTAATAGAGAGAAGCTGAGCTCAGCGATTTTGTCTCTGAGTATGTAATCATATTTTTAGAGCTTTAACTTTATTTTTTTTTATCTCTTTCCTTTCTTCTGCCAGATTTTACTAGGGAGTATTAGGAATACGTGAAGTCTCACATGGCTGAAGAATGATTCATTTGTCTCTTATGAGAAGAAATAAACTATCGTATTTATTCCCCTAAACATAGTTATATTGGTGATATCAGTTATGAGCTTCAAACAAAGACAACTTGTATAAAGAGCAAGAATGTCAGCTCATCCAGGATAACTAGAGTTCAGAGCTAGATAGCTTCTCCTCACCATTATTGGCCAACTTTTAAAATTAAAGGCAAAATGAGTTCTTTTTGGCTGTTCAGGACTCCTGAACTTCAAATTATCAGCAAACATGTAGCCGCACCTGCCCTGCCAATCCCCAGCCCTGGCTCAGTTCAGTTGGTAACTTTCTCAGCTCCTGCTTTCAAGCAGCTGAGCATGGTTAGAAAAAAATAAAAAAAAAAAAAAAAACATCACATATCTCCACTTACTGGCACTCTGACAAATCTGTGTTCTCCAACATCAGCTGGGTCCTCCATGCTACTGGCAGTCTTTTTATTTGTCCCCAGTCAGCTCTGTTTCAGATTTCCCTTAGTGCCTTTCCAAACTATTAACATACTCTACAAAGCCCTCATTCCAAGCAGATGACCTTGCTAATAATAATAATCACAGACAAAACAGAGCTTCTCTCCTTCCCCTCCACTGACAGACTGACCCCTGGGCACACCTGCCTTCTCCCTCCCTTTCTCCAAAGGCAGAGAAGAGCTCTCTCTCCCAGTCCCTAAAGTTAACAGCATGGCCTCGGGCATCTCTAGGTCCCTTTACATCGCTCCCTCCCCCCACGCTGTGGGATTTTTAATCCATCACTCTCTGTACTTTGGCTCCTACCTTTCCATCTACACACCTATTCAACTTTTTCCTAATCACTATGCACAAACACTCAGAAGCACAATTCTTTAATCATTTCAGCCCCTCACTCATGCTGCAAATTGCCTTGTATAGCAATTATCTGTTTACATGACAGTTTTCAACTGGTCCAGTGGTTTTTAATTGTTATGTCACAGATTCTTTGAAAATCTGATTAAAACAATGGATTTTCTCCCTGGAGACACACATGGACCCACAAGCACACATGCAAACACGCACACACACACATGCGCACACGCACCAATGGTAATACAGTTCCCAGGTGGTCACTGCCACCCGTCAATGTTTCACGGCCTACTCTTTGAGGCATGCTGGAGGATGACACTTCCTTGCTGCCTTGAGATAAGTCACTGCTTTGGCCAATTAAGTGCAAGTGGAAGTGATGTGTGTGGAACGTTTAAGAGGCTGTTTGCAATTCGTCATGCTTTTTCTTCTTGCTCTGTCACCAAAATCACTGAGTTCCAGATAGTGACTCCTCAGGGAGCTTGAGTCGCGAGCGAGGACGCAGCACAGAGCCCTAGCCGACCTACTGTGGATGTGTGGAGTGAGTGAGAAACAAACCTAGCTGTTTAAAACATTTGGGGATGGGGGATGGCCAGTTACCAGAGCATGACCACTGGGCTACCTGGCTTGATAGCAGAGCACTCTCTATTGGACAGGAAATAATCTGTGTCAGAAAGACCCTTCTCAGGGCATTGAAGCTATCCCCCTGCCTCCTCCCAACCAACACGGAGCTTCCCCTTCATCCTGCTACACTCTCTCTTCTCTCTCTGCAGAGGACCCTTTCCCGCTTCTCATTAGCCCTTACCCTTCAGACCTCAGATTACACATTACCTCCCTCTCAGAGGCCCGGCTAGTCCCTTTCTGCCTCTGCTCCATCCCCCATCCCTACCGTTCAAGAAAGTCACTTCTTTCTTTCACAAAGTACATTACAGACTGTCACAGTCTTACATATTTTCTCTCTCTCCAGTTCTAAACTCACAGTGCAGAGTTCTTGCTGTCAACAATGAGTCATGGATAACCAGTGCCATACTCCATTCACCCCACATGAGGGGTTATAACCCCACATTAAGGGAATATATTTAAAACGCAGACTGTTTTGTGATAAAAATAGAATCATGAATGTTCTGTAGCAAGTCCAACTTTATACTTTTCTAAACTACATTGGAAGAATCCTCCTGCTAAAAGAATTTGGACAAGTGACCAAATACTTGGACGTGCATCAGGAACAAACCACTGAACCTTGGTATCCACCCAGTCATCACTAGGAGGTCAGCTTGACATTTTGGTTTCATTTCAGAAAATTGTGGCCAACCTTTGGTCTCATCCTGGTTAAATAGTAGTTTCTGTAATTCATTGATACAGAGTGTTTGTTTTGTTGGCTTGTTGTTGTTGTTGTTTTACTCAGTAGAAGCACCCAATGGTTTTCCTTCAGAGTGATAGTGAGAATTTGTTCTGATGCTTCAGGAAACGGTGAATGGCTAACCCATTGTCATGCATCCAGGAATTCGGGTAGAACTCCTTGTCCCAGAGTGAGTCATCAATTGATATTTGCTCCATAAATGAATAAAATCAGTATGAAATTAATATTTAATTTGACTTTACATAACTATGAAAGACAGCCATTATTCTAATATTAAAAACCAAAGTTTTAGCCCTTTTTCACTGACATATAAATACGCTTACGATTTTAAAATTTTAGAAAATACGACTTAAAATCAATGTGTCAGTTTTCTATTTTCATTGTCTCTATAAATGTAGTAGACGGTCCTGATGATTAAGAAGAGACTCAGAAGTTGTAAGACTGTCCTTCCAGGATTTAAGATGGCAGATTCTGAAAAACATTCCCTAGAAATCTACACCTCTTCAGATACTCCACTTCCCAAGCAGACGGCTTTGAGATCTTTCATTCAAAACAGGACACACTTTGGTCTTGATGAGAACAACCAAACCAAATGCTTTAAAATTGCTATAGAAATAAACTTGAATTAAAAACAAAAATAAGCTTAGGATTGGGGAGGTTTTCTTCCCATTTTGTTGTTGTTGTTTTCTTTAAATTTTCTGTGTGGTATAGTCGTGTGCATTACAAAATAGCATCTCTTAAAACCCAGAACATATCACACGTTACTCTGTCTCCTATGGAACCTGTAGCCGGTACGTGGTAGCTACCTTTTTCCATATACCTTTTATAAAAATCCACATGGGAGACTTAAAAGTAACATGCATTTTGGGAGATGGAAAAATTGTTTCCTCTCCATTAAGGACTTTTTAGGATGAGATTATGATCTGCTCCTCTGCTTGAAGAGAATATGAGTAATGAGATGGGTCTATAAAATTAGACATACATATGTGTGTGCACACGTATACGTACATAAGGCAGACAGCTTTTTAAAAAATGCATGCATACAAGACAGGACACTTCTAACTTTCTCATCACTACAACACAGCCTTTAAATACAAATTACAAATGATTCTTCTCTGTTCCACTAGAGAATTTCAGCCAAACACGGAACTTCCACAGAAATAGTTGCCATAGAAATGCCAAGGGGACAAATAACACTGAATTATGCGATCAAAAATTACAACTGAAATCGGGTAGGATCGAGGTTTATGTTTAATAATGCTGACTTATATGTATCTCGACTTTATGTCACTCTAAATTCTATGTGCTGAGACCCAAATTGGAAGGTCCTTTACTACTAAAAATAACAGACCCGAAAGAAAATACGCTAGCTGGCATTCCAGATTAGAAAATCAGCACATACCGAAAAAGGTTTCTTTATACAAAAATGGTAAACTTTAATGAATAAGGGATTTAAATGATGCCAATTACATTTCTTCATTTCATACAAAATTTTGTTATATGGGCGGAAGGAAAGCTAGATTTCCTAGACAAGGTATGCACACACCTTGGCTCACAAGACTAAATGCTTCTTCAGTTTTCTACATATTATTCGTTTAATGATAATGAGATGCTTATTTTGAAATAGTGCTCTATGATAGTATTTAGGGTAACACAAACCTTTATATCTCTTACAGGAAAAATAAAACTCCTAAAAACATTTGGCTCTGCTTCTGGTGTGTTTGGGGATTATGCTTTTAATACGGAATCATTAATAATGCATTAAACCCTCATTGCCTTTGATCTCGCCAATTAAGTTTTATAAGAGAGAAAAACTTCTATGAACTTAAACGGTATAGTTTTAGGAAGAAGGTATTTAAGAAGACTGATACGTCCTGTGTTCTAAAACCAAAATAATCCTGTTGTTTAAAAAGAGCATACTGATAGAGTTCAGATAGTTGTGGCCAAAAGCACTTACATACTTTGGTCCCGATGCAGTTAAATAGTACTCCTTCATATTCATAATATAAAATTTAACCCTTTCATATTAAAAAGCCTTATTACCAGCTACTGGCATATTGTGGCAATTGTTGAAAAGGAAAAGAAGAGGGCGGAAAGAAAGGCAAGAGAATCTTCTTTCAGAAAACATGATAGAACATTAGTCCCCTCTCTGCACTTTCCCCTCTGACAACATTCAGCCTGTGATTCGATGAGCCTTCTATTTTATCCTGCATTAGCAACACTACAACCAAAATCACATCTGAACTGGCATCTGAGTTAAACAAGCTTTTCAGATTCAGTTTTGCAGCATGGAAGGGCATGGGTTGTGGGACTGGATCAGCAAGAATTCAAAGCCAAGCTCCAAGATTTGCTCTTGACCTGAATCATTATTTAACACTTCTCAGTCCATTTTTCGTCTATAAAATTAAAAGATACACTATAGAATGATCTGACTTTCACATCAAGCCCCATTGCAATGATCTTCATGTGGATCCCCAATATTCTCTTAATTTTTAAATTTCACAAATATTTAGCTTTCAGCGTATGTGACCACTTGGCAATATGTGGCTCTTAACCATTTCATAGTTCTTCAAAATGTCTTCTCATTCAGTTGCTAAGACCTACCCTGTCATTTTTCTTCTCTTTTTCTGGGTGCTCACTGTCACTTTTTTACAGACTCTACTTTCTCTGCTGTTGACAAAGTGACTTCTGTGCTCTTTGCCCTTTGAACTGCCTCTCCAACAAATTGTATCCCCCTCCCTTCCTTCCCCATGGCTTTACCAGTCGCCCTAAGCTGATGACTGCCCTTTGTACACCTCCTTCCCACACCTCTGTCCCCTGCGGTAACCTGCAGATTGCTCCTGCCTGTTGGGCTTCCCTGGGTTACTCTGAGTACCACCCAGAACTCCACCCACTTCAACTGGAGCTAAAAAGTCAACACACATCCCAGACTCCTTGCTCGCCCTTATTCTGCTCTCCCATCCCACCAGTCTGCGACAGGCTGTGGATTCTATCTCAAAAATACATATTTCTTATTTCTCCATGGGCCTTAGTTGAATTCCTCATGTGTTGATCAACGGAATAGCCTCTATATTATTCTGAGTTATCTAAGCATCGTAATAAAGGACATTTGTGACAAGCATTGTGACAAAAATCTCAGTGGTTAAGCAAAAAAGATTTGTTCTTTGCTCGTGTCACAATGCAGTGCTGGTTGTCAGGCAGGGTCTGCTTCATTCAAGTAATCGGGCTTCTTCCATCTTGTGGCCACACCACCTCCTGGTGGCTCAGAATCCCCCACTAGACCCTTTTATCAGGCAGATGAGCGAGAACAGGGAGGGTGGAGTTGGGTTAATGACTTGCTCTCTATACAGCGGCAGAGTAGAGACAGGACAAGTGCAGTTAAAACCCACATTCCAAATAGAGAATCCTGAGACACACAATGTTCACTAGTTTTGGCTGCAATTCTGAAATCCTGTTTGGCAGGTCTTATGAAGTCCCTCACCCTGGACGGAGGGCAGATTACTTGAGTAAACTTTAATTCTGCTCTCTGGAAATAGTTCCTCTGTCCTTTTTCTCCTTGTCCTATAGCCCTCCCTTGTAGGAGTTCTTATTGTTCATTAATTCCCTGCGGCCATAGCTGAAATGAGTAAAACCAAAAGTTTGAAAGCACAAAGGTGATTTTTATAGCTCAAACAATCAAAGATGTTTTAATTTTGTATTTTGGATTTCTTGATCATACAAGTCTTTCAAAAACTTGACTTCTGTTTTATTGGATTCCATACATAATTCTCAGGTTCTTCTCTCCCTGCCCCCACTTCTTGCCCTCCCATTATCTCATGTTTCCAATAAAAAGCAACTCATGTTACTCAACTAAGACATCTTACTGGGACTGTGTGGCTCTACATGGGATCTGGAAGCAGTTGGATTTATACCATTTTTTAGTCCAAATCTTTGGGTTCTATCGTTTTCTATCTGGCTTGAAAACTGGCTAATTCTTTCTGAGTTCATCTCTTCCTTGAAATGCCTGAGCAAAGGAAACCAACAAGGGCTACTGAAAGGTGGTCAGGATGCAACGGCATACACCTGCAACCCTTGCACTTTGAAAGGCAAAGGCACAAATATCACTTTAACATACAGATAAGACAGAAAAGAAAAGTCAAGAGAGCCTAAGTGCAGCTATTTTTGTCAATACCAGGCCCTAAGCATCCTGAACAAGGAAGTCATCTCCAGCCTGAAACTGCTAGAGCATGGATGAATTACTAAGCCAGACGCCTTCAAACTATTTGTGCTTAACCCTTATGGCCTGATCTCAAGGCAATACTGATCACCTACAGCTATTTCCTAAGGAGGTTTTTGAACACTTAAAACATTACCACTGTCCCTTCTCAAGCAATGTCTGTGGACTAGGATCTGTGGCCTGGCACTCTCTCAATAAACTTTATGTGGATAGTTGGCTTGCTCTCAAATCCTTTCTAGTATGAAGCCAGGATCTCCCTGGCGAGTTCAGGGGTCTTTCCTCCCTTACATCTACTGTATCAGCTTGAGGCCAGGAATTCAAGACCACCCAGGGTAACATAGCAAGACATCATCTTTACAAACAACAAAAAAAGCCAGGTATAGTGGCACATGTTTATACTCCCAGCTACCCAAGAGGCTGGAGGCAGAAAGATTGCTTACACCTAGCAGTTTGAGGTTGCAGTGAGCTATGATGACACCACTGCATTCTAGCCTGGGTAACAGAGTAACAGAGTAAGGTCTTGTCTAAAAAAAAAAAAAAAAAAAAAAAAAGCCCTGTCACATACCACTAATGCTCTCATTCTTTAAAAACCTGTCCCCTACAACAGCAGTTCTCAAAGAGTGTTCAGTAAAACCCTGGAAATCCCAATGACACTTTTAGTGGATTAGGAGGTCAAAATTATTTTCATCATAAAACTAAGGTATTTTCCTTTTTCACTATGTTGACATTGGCACCAACGTTGCAAATGCAATGGTGGGTAAAACTTTTGGCATTTTAGCAAAAATCTCACAGTTTTATCATGTGTCACATCCCTGTATTGTGTCCTTGCATGGGTTCGTCATTGTCCATTGTATCCTTTTCATGACCATGATCTCACAGTTTAAAAAAAGTTTCACTTACAGATGCCCTTATGAAACAGTAAGAATCATTCATTTCATTAAGCCTCATACAAATCTTTCAAATACTCTGTGGGACCAAAAGGCAAGAATACATAAAGCTCTTCTGCTGTAAACTCAAGTACGATGGCTATCTTGAGGCAAAGCTGTGTGCAAATTGTTTGAGCTGCAAACTAAACTCATCTCTTTTTCATGGATACCATTTTTACTTGAAAGAACAAGTGATAAACAAAATATGGTTATTCATACTTGGGTATTTGGCAGTCGTTTTCTTGAAAATAAATGAAGTGAGCCTGTCACTTGAAGGCAAACAACCTGACAGTATTTGTTGCCAATGATAAAATTTAAGCTTTCAAGTGAAAATTAGAATTTTGGATAACTTGTATTCCCCACCATGAGCTTGACAGCTTCTGAATACTTAAAGGATTTGTTGATGAGATCAGTAATGATATTAACAAATGTGATTCTTGAAAATATTACATAATGAAAGGTACGGTATGACCAATGATATAACTCAGTGAAACAATATTTTCCAAATAATCTGTGCAAAATAGCACAAAATCACACACGATAAAGAATCCATTTAAAGTGGAAGTAAACTAATGGATTTTAATGTAATGGAATATGAAAAACGCATTGGTATTGAGATTCTACACTGCAACACACTTTCTGAAAATTGTCGCTTGTTGAATTATATTAGAGTATCAGAGAATATCCACAATTATCTGAAAAAACTAAGAAAATACTTCTTCAACAAAAGCGATATTGATCTTCCAACAAGAAATACTGGCTTGGCACCCATAGCTAAGTGGTTAGGGCACTGGCCATATACACCAAGGCTGGTGGGTTTGAACCCAGCCCAAGACTGCTAAACAACAATGACAACTCCAACAAAAAAACAGCCAGGTGTCGTGGTGGGTGCCTCTAGTACCAGCTACTTGGGAGGCTGAGACAAGAGATTGCTTAAACACAAGAGTTTGAGGTTGCTGTGAGCTGTGACACTATGGCACACTACTGAGGGTGACATAGTGAGATTCTGTGTGGGGCCAGATTTTATCCATTTATTTCAACACATCAAAGCAAAATGAATGAAGAAGCAAATGACAGCCCAGATATCTTCTATTAAGCTAAATAATATAAAAAATGCAAAAGAAAACCTTCTTTTTACTAATTTTTTTGCAAATACAATTGTCATAAAGGTATGTCATTTGCAGAGAAAAGAGAATGCACATACATTGTTGGTGTGAATGTAAATACGTACAGATACTATAGAGAACAGTATGGAGAATCCTTCTATCCACTACCCTATGGTGCAGCAATCCACTACCAGCCATTTATCAAAGGAACAAAAGGAAATCCCCGTCTCCAAGACACATCTGCACCACCATGTTTATTGCAGCACTATTCACACAGCCAAGGTATGGAATCAGCCTGGGTGTCCAACACAGACGAAGGATAAAGAAATGTGGCATATATATACAATAGAATACTATACAGCCATGAAAAAGAATGAAATCCTGGCAGTTGCAGCAACATGGATGAAACCAGGGGATATTATGTTACGAAATAAGCTAGGATCAGAAAGTTAAACACCACATGTTCTCACTCTTGTGGAAGCTAAAGAAATGTTGATGCCATAAAAGTAAAAAGTGAACAGAGGCTATGAGATGCTGGGAAGGGCAGGGGAAGGAAGGGGCAATGTAAGGAGAGATTTGCTAAAGGTTACAAAATTTAAGCTAGATGGGAGGAATACGTTCCAGTGGTGTATTCCACTGTAGAATGACTATAGTTAACACTAATACATTAAATAGTTTCAAATAGCTAGAAGGAAGACATTCCATGTTCCCAACACACAGAAATGATAAATGTGTGAGATGATGGATATGCTAATTACACTGATCTGAGCACCATACATCCCATATAGCACAATGTCAGTGTGTACCCCGTAAATCTGTGCCATTACATGTCAGTTTTAAAAAATGTTTCTTATGTTAACATAAAGAATTTATTCTTTTCAATCATTAATATTGATGAATTGTTTTAATTTTAGTATAGTAACTCTCTGGAGAGATAATGTATAAACAAAGGTTTTTGTGATCCACGATAGTTCTTAAAAGAGTCAAGGAGCCCGACAACAAAAAGTTTGAGAGTCATCATCCTAGGAAGGGCTCAGAGAAATACGGCCTGCAAGTGAAAACCAGCTCACTGCCTGCTCCAGTTCTGTAAGAACACAGCCACAACCATTTTCCTCCACGTGTCACGGTTGCTTTCTTGATCCCTGCCCTAGAGCTTTGGTTCTCATTCCCAGATGCACATTAGAATCACGGGGGACAGTGTTAAATAATACTAATGCCTCCTTACCCTCTACCCACTACACAAAGAGCAAATCATAATCTCTAGGAGTTGTCTCTGAGCATATGTAGGCTTTAAAACTTCCCCAGGTGATTCTGATATGCAGACACTGTTAGGTATCACTGTCTCTACAACTGTAAGATCTTTAGGCATAAAGCAGGCCTTCCAAGTTACCATATTTTGCCATGTTGTTCCCAAGTACAATGCATATCCATGTTTTGGGCCCAAACTTTCAGGAAAACGGCCCTGGAGAAAGTGTTCCAGCTATCAGCCAGCAGAGACACAACTGGGGAGGGCTAACGCTTCCCAGGTAAATATACAGATCACGCCACCCTTCCATAGCCACCTGCTCTGTGAAGGCTGCCCCCTCCCTCTCTCCTGGGACCTCTTCCCTGCCTGCCACATCAGGGACTTCAGGCAAGATGGCCACATGCGTGGCCAGCAGTACAGGAGCTTCTGAGGCTGCATGGAGCCATGAACAGCCAGGCAGGTCCCTGAGGCCTGCACGGGGTGACCAGTACCCTCGGTGCAGCTGGGCCTCACCTGCACAGCGGCTATCGCCCGCCTTGCAGCCACTCCACCACCTCCTTCCCTGATCACAGCATTAGGCAGAGGCCTCTCAGGTCCACTCCCACCATATCCCAGGTCCTCCCAGACTGGAGCCCTGTGCACCAGACCAGCCTAGGTGGGAGGGAGGGAGCAGCACCCCCAGGAGGCACCCTGGGCTCCCCTGCCCCTGAGCTGTACAGCCCCTGCATAACGTGCATCCTTATTTTTCCCTCAAAAATTTGGGTAGAAAAGTGCTCATTATACAAGGCCAAATATGGCATTCCAGAAAATAGCTCATCCAAAAACTTCCCCTATTATAACAAACTATATTTCTAGCCCCTAATATGAGGATCCTTGCTACCCATTCACCACTTGATTCAATCATGTTTTTTTGTTGGTTTTTTCTTTGGTGTTTTTTGGGGGAAGGAGGTTATTGTTGTTATGCCAGCACCCTACCCCTAGGTATAAATTTTGATGTCACAATAGAACACCTGCTGTAATAAATACTTTCCAAATTGTCGTGACTTAACAGAAAAAGGTCCTCATTCAAATTATGATGCAATGTGCTTTGA
>NW_003852498.1:3885366-3887284 GCF_000181295.1 Otolemur garnettii
TCACAATAGAACACCTGCTGTAATAAATACTTTCCAAATTGTCGTGACTTAACAGAAAAAGGTCCTCATTCAAATTATGATGCAATGTGCTTTGAAGGGTATCTCTACGTCCCACATAAGGACCTGGCTGCCTCTAGCCAGAGACTCTTCTATCCCTCTGTGCCTTTGAGCACTCTGCTAGTTCCCTCTATATCCAACCAGTAGATGAGACAAAAGAAAGAGCGTGGAGGATTACACGTGAAGTGTTTTATCGGCCTGGAGAAGGCACAGATCACTCCCAACAGCCAGATCACAACTAACCACAAAGAAGGAACAAAATATGGTCTGCCTCTCTGCCAAGGAGGAAGGCAGAATGGTTTGGTAAACTGACTTCATTTCAGTCATAGCCTTTTTTCTTACTAGTCTTCTAAACGAAGTCCCCTTTAGGCCCCTTGCAATAGTTAGAATCTCAGAAATTCCACATTCTATTTCCCAGAACTGTGAATATGGCAAATGCAAAAAGGAACATTTGCAGATGTGGTTAAGGTTAAGGACCTTGACGTGGGAAGATTACCCTGGATGATTCAGGTGGTTTTGATCTAATCACATTGGCCATTGAAATTGGAGAACATTTCTGGACTGCAGTCAGAGAGTTGAGAGGACAGAAGATTGGTCAGAGAGGTGCAGTGTGGCTGGAGAAAGATGGAGGAAGGGGGCCACAGGCCAGAGAAGGTAGGCAGCCTCCAGACGCTGGGGAGAGCAAGGAAATGACTGCCCCCTACAGCTTCCAGGAAGGAATACATTCCTGCTTGATTTGGGTCCCATTGGACCTATGCCAGACATCACCCATAAACAAGATTATAAATTTGTGTTAAGTTTGTGAGAATTATTATAGCAGCAATAGAAACCTAATACAACCTTCTCTTCCTCATCCATACTGCTGTTAGTGATACTCCTAAACTTTAAATCTTACTTGGGTATTCCTTCTCTCAGATTTCTTCAGGGGCTCTCCATTCACTTCAGAAACACTGGCATTGAACGGTTACAATGTGTCAGACACGCTTGCAGCCATCAGCATGGCCACACTGAGGCAAACTTGGCTCCTACCTTAACAGAGTTTGGGATATAGTGACTATGAGCACGCCAGCCAGAGACCTCACCCCAAACCACCTGTGTAGCCTACATCTCTCGGCATGTCTATAATGAACTCATTAAACTTTTAAGATTCCAGATTATTCCACGGCACTTTTTAGGAGCGTCCCTGGCCACCTGATGAAACTTGATTCTGCCCTCACAACATTTTGTCTGTCTGGAAAACCACTCCTCCCTGAAGGGGCATCTCAAACATCACTCCACAAAAGTAAGTTCCCTCTTTGTTCTTGGGCCTCTTCTCTCTTTCTCAATTTAGTATTTATTCTTTCTCTACCTTCATTATGACTTTCAATAGTTTCAGAGAGAAGTTCCCAATAAATTTACTTTTAAATAAAGGTTGAGTTACCTTTCATTACTGGGTTCTCTCAAAAATATATTATTTTGCCAGAACTTTAGATTCTTTAGATTGATAAAATAATCCCCAAATAGGAAAAATGAACAAGCTTTTTTCTGTTTTATTTCTTTTTTTTTTTTTTGCAATATCTTTTTTTAATTCTTTAGTTTCCATAAAAATAACCCCAAAATAGGAAAAATGAATAAGCTCTTTTTCTGGTTTTTTTAGCAATATCTTTTCCACCGTTGATCTCCCATCCATTTTAAAGCATAAACTCCGTACTGAATATCACTGTAAAACCAGGATTCTTTACATTTACTATAACTCTTCTGCAATTTGCTAAAACTGCATAAAGTAGATAGCATCTCTCATTTCAACAGAAACTTACAACAAATAACACACCAATAAATTGGGTTCATGTGGATCACTTTTTTTTGGATGGACTTACTTATG
>NW_003852498.1:3887304-3889055 GCF_000181295.1 Otolemur garnettii
CCATAAATTATTAAATTCTCCTGCATCTGGATATTTTATGTTAACCACAGTGAACATTAATATATTTTACTCAGTAATATGTCTGTTGTATATGAAGTGTGATCTGCTAAATAATTTACTGTTCGTCGAGAATATTTTTATAAATTATTACTGTCATGATTGCAGAAGTTAAACCATCCTTTAGCCCAATTTTAATATATTTTCAAGCATTTCTTAAACAACAATTATTTTGCACCTATTATGTATAAGGTACAGAAGGAGATTTTTTTCTTAAAAAAATTGAATGTAGCGTTATTACCCGTTGTTAGAGAAAAATCTATTTTGACCAGAATAAAATTTATTCTCACCACAGGTACATAACTTTCAGGGTCAAATCCCAGCTGTCAATACATGAAGTCACCCTGAACCTTTTCACTTATCTTTTATTAAGGACTCTTGTCCAGCATCTAACAGACATTGGATTCCTACTGGCCCTGTGGTTCAGTCTCCCTGCATACTGAATATTAACAGTAATTAGCTATTGTCCTCATCCTTACTTCCCAACACATTACATTCTCCAGTGGGCATTGATTCAGTATGATGGAGTCTAACCTTCTAACCGCTGTGGCACAGAGTAACTAGGGAATTATCCCCCTAGGAGGACAGGAGTTCTTTTCATCTCTAAGTCAATGATCATTAAAACTAACCAATACATTGTTAAGCTTAACAAATCACAAAGGGAATAGGGGCCCAACAAGTTGCAATGGTGAAGTCACAATTATCCAGCAATTAGGTTTACAGCTGTATCCACCCTTTCAATACTCAAGTCTATGAACGTGCCCACACTCCTTTCTGTTGAACTTAGTTGGGAAGGTTTCTAAAGCTTTATTTTGCATGCAGGATTCTGAAACCAAGAAAGCAATTGGATCTGAATGAAGTAATAATGATAAACCTCATGAAGCAGGGGAAAAAAACAGCAATTCATTCACCTCAGTCTATTTTTTTAGAAAAAGGCAGGTGGAGGGGATAATAGACAAGGTCCATTTCCGAATGTAATAAGCTCTGAGCCATCATAAAAATGCGGCTGCCAAAAGAGTGTCTAGTTTAGTAACTTAGGAACATAAATGCCTCGAGTTCTCAGGATACTTTCAGCTACAGGTAACAAACATAAAGCCTGACTAGGGTGGCTTAAACAATTCTGGAAGTATTTTTTTCCCAAAATGAGAGTTAGCAGGGGTGGGCTGGTTCAGCAGATCAACAATGCCAAAGACTGAGATCTCTTGAAATTGTCCTCACAATTAGGAGAAGGTGGCTGCAGCTCCTACCATTATATCCTCTAACAGGAAGAAAGCGGATGTACAGGGTGAGGGGTGGTAACAAGTTCTGTTAGAAAGTTCCCAGAAAACTTCTGTGTATGTCTTTTTGCCCATAATTTTGCTCCAGAGTTGCAAGAGAGAAAGGAGATGTAGCGAGAAAATTAAAAGCAATGTCTGACTTCCAGAATCTGGCCTGACACTGTAGGTGGACCTTAATGTCAGAGAGAGCTAGCCTGGTGTTTCCAATAGGCCTTGGTGAGATGCTTTGGAACATACACAGCCTTCAAATCACCAACATCAGTGACCAGGGAAAGCAAGAAAAACACCATTCCTCCATCTTGTCTAAGCTCAAAAACAAGGACATTGTACAAAGCACAAAAATCCCAAACATCTTCCCATTCCGGCTGATACAAGCAGCTGCTCCTTTCTCATTTTTGGCTTTAGCCTCACTGTATT
>NW_003852498.1:3889354-3890042 GCF_000181295.1 Otolemur garnettii
GGCATTGGCAGCTGATGGGACCAACCAAACAATAGTGTTTGCCATGCCCTTGTTTCATTCTACTCTACCTTTAATTAAAATTCTGTACCTTAGGATGACGTGTTTCAACATCCTTGGCTAGAAAGAGAGCCATGATTTAGTGAACAAAACACATAACGAAAAATCAAGAGATAAGAAGAGCTCCAGTCTGCTCTGTCCAATAACCAGTTAAGTGACCCTGGACAAGCCATTCAAAGGAAAAGAGAGCAACTGACCTCACCATAGTACAGTCAAACACTGCAAACATCGGTGTGTTTGAGAAATAACAAAACCGAATCCCCAGACGTTAAGTACATTTTCCTCCTATTTACATTTGAGGAGTGGCAGGACCAACATTTGGACCCAGACGTCTAACTCTACAGTCTAAAAGCTTTCCACTGCACTAACTTGCCTCACCAAGTCTGAACTTCCTCTGCGACTTGACTAGGTTGGTGAACCAGGACTTTACAGCGTCTTTCCATTCACCATTCAACGATCTCGTTATTTACATTTACTATTTTTAGTTTCACTAGAACTATAAATGAAAGGTAAAGAATAGTTCAAGGTGACGTAGGTTTAAGAAAGTTTGAATTCTAGCAAACCCTTTTCTAGTTGGCACAAACCATGGATTTGATCTCCCATTTGAAATCCCAAGTCGAGTCAACTTTCA
>NW_003852498.1:3890976-3892149 GCF_000181295.1 Otolemur garnettii
ATTGTGTTTGTGCTCTAAATAGATGTATATGGGGGCATAAACGCTTTTTTAAAAAGATAAAAATATATTGAGTAATTATCTCTGACTGGGATAACTACTCAAATGGGTAGTTTTATTTATCTGCATTTGTCAAATTTTCTACCTGGAACATGTATTAGTTTCCTAATGAGAAATACATTAAGGAAAATTTTGAAACAAATATATCTCAGTCCATAAAAAATATACTGTTCAATATTTCAAATACTAAATTCACTTGCCCTTTAGGACAAACAAAAAACTGGATCAGAGACAAGCATGCTCATCCGTAAAGACTAACAAACTTCCTTCATTAAGTAAAATTAGAAAACTGGATCAGAAAAAAAAAAAAAAAAGGCAGAGGTGGCCTAAGGAACGGTCACAGCCAAGAGGAACGTGAAGGCACACGACAACCAAATGTAATGTGATGTCCTGGACGGGATATTGGAACAGGAAGAACATAAGGAAATCTGAATAAACCGTAAGCCTTAGTTAATAATAATGTATCGATACTGGTTCATGAATTGTAACAAATCTGCCATACTAATGTAAGATGTCCATAATAAGGGAAAATAGATATGGGTAGAAGGAATCCCTCTGTACTATTCTCTCGACTGTTCTTTAACTCTTCTAAAACTCTTCTAAAATAATAAATCACAGTATAGTTTTTTCTTTTTTAAATAGAGACAAACATTCCTTCTGATGTAAAATAACCTACATCTGCCAACCCAAGGGCCACCTTTGTTCTGAGACTCATGAATGTCCTTTACGTCAGAAATTTTTCAAAGAATTTTTTAAATTATCTTCTCTACTTTTAATTTAGAAACCTAGCTTAAAAGAAATGCTACATGTGTAGACTTAATTTTTTTAAATGCAAAGTTATGAAAATAAGCATTATTTACCCTATGAAATGTTTTACCGTGGTGTTACCTACATGGTCTTCTGAGTGTGATAAAAGCAATGTGTTTACTTAGATACTGCTTTGACGTATTGTACTTCTACAGTATTAAAGGCAACGCAATGTTGCCAACCAACAATGGTGCAAGAATCTTTGGGGAAATATCTTATCAAAGGAAGAAGTTGTTTTCAGTTCATTTTTTCCTTTAGGCATTTAAAGATAAACACAAAGGATCATCAAAAAATCTGTACCTTCTTTAA
>NW_003852498.1:3893106-3894078 GCF_000181295.1 Otolemur garnettii
AGTGATTCTATCTAGAATATATTTTGCTTCCTCTCTACTTATAAAGGAAATACCAGACAGTTACCATGGAGGATGAGTCACCCCCAAAAATCATGTGTACTTTGAGGTAAAACCTCTAACTGTAAAATGGATTTCTCAAGACTGAAGAGACAGACATGGTTTCAGGCCATAATGGGCAAACCAACCTGATCTCAAGGCTCTCCGGGGCAGGAGTCCTTTCAGAGAAAATTGATACAGAAGGATAAAGGTGTTGGGTACCAACCATCATAAACTGGACTCCAGTGGGGGGCAACCTGGAAATTAAATGATTCACGGCAGTGAAAGCACCAAAAGTAAGACGCTCCCGCGATGGTTAAGAGCAGTGGTGGTCAAAAGAGATTCTGGGTATCTAAAGCCACAGAGGTATGGAAGGTAATAATGACAGCAACATCAACTGAAGATGGATTAGACACCAATGCTCTTACCGCTCGGGTCTGGAGTCTAATGGACTCCCGGACAGCTCGGATCCCCAGGCAGAGAGACTGATTAGCATACGGGCATAGGCTTCTCTTACTTGGTAGAAATAAAAGGTATACAACTCTTCACAGTCATTGCTTCTTGATGCCTTTATAAGTTTTCTGCAATGGCTATGCATTACTGTATTAAACATTCACATTATCTTAATAATTAATATAGCTATTATACTAGATACTAATATATATAAATTATATTAGTAATAGAATAAATTATTGGTTTAGACAAGAAATGCATTGATACTTTCAATCTAAAAAGATTTCCTATAGAAAATTTCTCTTCAACGTGCTAGATGAGACAAGAAACTCCAAGAGCATATGAAGAAGAAGATGGCTAGAAACCCCTCCCAGAAAGCCCGTGTGGCCTCCCTGCCCTGATCAATGTGACACATCCCTCATCTTCCACAGAAAAGGTTTAGAGTGAGACTGCCAATGCCATTTCTGTTTACTAAATGGTCCT
>NW_003852498.1:3894434-3900022 GCF_000181295.1 Otolemur garnettii
TTTAATTTTGCACTGACTTCCCTAAAACCATCTAATGGTTTATTTTAACTTCGTGTATGGAGAAGATATTCTGGCACCAGAAGGTGTGAATTGTTCTGGAGAAGGAAAACACAACGTTACTACCAGTCAAGAAAAATTGTCCTACAAAAGCAAAACATGATTAAAATTTACCACTTACTACTTTACTCTTTTCAAATTGTGTTTGGCTAAAACCTTTTTATAAGCCGGTACACGGAGGACATGAGGATACATAATAGCCTGACCCTCATTCTCACAAGGAGTATTTCTAAGACCTCAGGTAAACTGCTAGCGACTCTCCGGTGTGTGTGCGTATGGGGTAGGGTCGGGAGAGATTTACAAACAACAACAAAACAAAATGCATCTGCTCAACTAAACTCAGAATTGCCAGAATGTCCTCATTTCTTCTTCAAGTTTAAACTCTTTTCTCCCATCATAGTGGTGGAAAAATAGAGAGCTTTAATTTAAAGTCAAAAATTAATATGTTGGCTTGGCACGCGTAGCTCAGTGGTTAGGTACTGGCCACATACACCGAGGCTGGCGGGCTTGAACCTGGCCCAGGTTCAACGACAAAAATAACAATGACAACTGCAACAACATCAACAAAAAATAGCTGGGTGTTGTAATGGATGGGGCGCCTGTAGTCCCAGCTACTTGGGAGGCTGAGGCAAGAGAATCACTTAAGCCCAAGAGTTTGAGGTTGCTATGAGCTGTGAAGCCAGGGCACTCTACCAAGGGCAACATAGTAAGACTCTGCCTCAAAAAAAAAATTTTAATATGTTAGAACAGATTTGAGAGCAAAGCATTGTAACTAGTCGGGCAACTTTCTGTGATCAAAACCCACAACTAAGAAAAATTAAACTTCCTATAATTTTATAAATTACAGCAAGAACACCTGTAATTACCCACATAAATGATGAACAAAATATTTGCCCTTAAGGGGTTGGATTACATTTGAAGGGAGGCTGCCTTGTTTGCAGGGCTGAAGGAAAAAGGAACCTTCACACGCTGGAAAATAATAGCTGTACGTTTTATATGGCACTGAGAAGAAGGATCTTTTTAAAACCTGATAAACAAGACATGGCTGTTTTCTGCAAGGAGATTTAACAAGCCCAACAAAACAAGAAGCCACCTGCGACTGATAACATGGCCCTCTGCATACACACCCCCTCAACCCTTTCAACCAGATCCTCCAGCACATTAGCTACCAGATAATAATCTAGAGCAAACTAGATCTGGTATTTGTTTTCCTGTGAGTCCAAGTCTGAACTCCTCTCCCCTATAGAACAGGAGAGAGTTCTAAGGAGGCTAGAAGATACAGAAGGCCCACACCTAGGCAGCTGGCAGCGTTAATCCCATCATAACAAATGACATCCTTTCAGTCCAGCTAAATTAGACATGTAAGATGATGGAAATGGCGTGCATTACTCCCGCAACCAGTCATCCAAAATAAATGGGCTCATTTATTTATAGCTTTGCTATTTAAGACATATTTGCAAGCAGACAAGCTTAAAGTATAAGTTAGAACATGTCGTGTCAAACAACTTAGAAATCTCAGAACTGATGTTATTTTCACCCCAAGGTGCAGTTCACATTTATTATTCTAAATGGAAGATTCATCAGCATTATAAAATCCTGATCCAAGTCTCCTTCATCTGTAAACAAACTCGTTCTTCTTTTCCTTGAACGAAGCACGGACTCCAGAGAGCAGAGTTTCCCTGTAATACACCATTCCTGAGAACGTTCTTCCCACCTCCTTTCTCACCATAGTAAGCCCTGATTATTTTTATTAAACAAAAAAAATTTTAATAAAAATAATTTTTTTGTTTCAGATTAATATGAGGATACAAAAAATTAGGTTACATTGTCTGTGTTTGTTAGGTAAGGTCGGAGTTGTAGTTGAGCCCTTCACCCCGGGGATGGGTGTGCCCTTACATTGTGCCCATGAGGTAGGAGCTTACCAACACCCCCCCCCTCCTCCGGTTAGCCACATGTAGAAGACTGTAAGCCACACCTCTTACCATGTCCAGCACGGATTGTTTTGCAGGGGTTTGAGGATATTTACTTACTTGAATCAGAAGGTGATTTTTACATATTTATGATGTTTTTTAGGTAATTCTAACGGGTCAACACATTTCATAAAGAATCCCATGCTCAGGATCCAATGTACTCAATGCTACTATGAAACCACACAAACAATATATGCCCACACAAGAGAAAAACACAATTAAACCCAAGAGTGGGAAAAGCGAGGGGGGTGAGGGGGGAAGAGGAAGGGGGAATGGTGAGCTCTCACCCAACGAGCACAAGTCTATGCCACACCTCTTGGGGGAGGGGCACACGTACAACTGGGACTCTACCTAACAAAAGCAAACGAGGTAACCTAATCATCTGTACCCTCATATTAATCTAAAATTAAAAAAAAAAAAAAGAATCCAGTGCTCTTCAAAACAAAAGTAGCATATTTGGTGCAGCTACAAACACAACACTAGCTTTGTAGCAGAAGTATCATCACACAGAATATTCCTGGGGAGAGTCGTTAAACCAGCCACAAGATTAAGAACACACATCAATGTCGCACCTTAACAGACAAAATATTATAAATTACCTAGACTATATTCTGTAATTCAACTGGATACTTTCTGAAGCTACATATGTCACTAAAACAATACCGTATTGTTTTACTTTTTCACCTAGTACCTAATTGGAAAGTGCACCAAGAAAAAAATAGCAAGTTCTGACTCTATGGCTCTGAGTCTCCCTATCTTTGATTTTTTTTCTTTTGTCAAATGTTGTGTAATTCTAGGGGCATAACGGTTCCTAGATGTGTCTATGCAATGAGGAGATGCAAGCTGTCTGGGAAAGAAGGGAGGAAGGGACCTTCCAGCGGGCCCTGCTCCACAGTACTGGAAGGCACTCCCTGTGATTTTATTGCTAACAACCAAACTACAGCCACCATTAGTCATAAAAACGCATCTGTGTTTAAAATTTCGAGCAACACACAGAAAACTGAAGTGAGTGATCTACAGCCCACAAAGGGCTAAAAAATAATACTAGAGACAAATCTCAATGTAAGAAATAAAGTTATTATACATGAAATTATGCAGAGATTTTGAGGTGGCCAAAGGAATTCGTCCAAAGCCACAATCCTTACAAGTAGAGCCTTGTATGATTGCTCCAAAAAGTTACATTCTGCACCTCTGTTGCCTTAACTAACCCCTAACTGTCAAAGATTTTAATTTCTGTTGCACACAGCAGAACACTAGGAATTCTGACAAAATGTTTATAGATGGGCTTTGGGGTCAGTTAATAATCACCAGATGTTTCTAATGATGATGTATCTAGTACTTATTTATCGGCTATCATCTCTAGCCCTGGTTCCTAATGATTAAATGTGTCTTAGCAACAGTTAGATAATTTTACTTCTAAATGTGGAATGGCCATAGGGACACTACCTGGTTAACGTGTCTTAATGAATCACATTTTCATCTCTGGCAGGTGACTAACAATTATTCTAAAGCAGTCATTGCAATGTTCTCTCCCTGTACCAAAAAGACATTGTTCCACCCTCCTGTCCCAGAGGAAAGGAGCATGGGGTAACAGAAACAAGGAAAGGCATAGTAATCTCCCCTCTCTGGTAAATGTGCCTCTGAATCATCCTGAGCATATCCCTACATCCTTCTATTTGTAAGGAAGGAAGCCACAATGGACTAGAGGGACTGCAAACTGATGCCAGTGGTGACCATATTCCTTACAAGATCTAGAAAATATCACAAAGTAAATTGACAATAAGGAAACAAACCTCGAAAAAGTCAAAGCTTCAACCAATCTATACAATCACTAGAAATTAGCGCCAAGTGATAGAGAAAAAGATAAAAGCCACTTCACCACTCCATCGGTGATAAATGCCCATCCTCGGATATTCATTAATTAGAAACATACCTGGTTAAACTCTCAGAGAGGCTTTCTTTGCAGCACTTGCCTTAAAGGGACTATTTTTCTTTTTCAAAATATTACAGCATCTTCTATACTGGCCCAAAGATTATTTTATTTTAATTATTAAATATATTTTAAGACAGAGTTAAAAGAACACTTTAAGTACAGCATAGTGAAGCAGTCTGGCAAATTCTACGTACAAGAGATCAGATGGCATTCCAAACACGTATTATTGCCATTGTGTCATAACTAGACGTGGGGCATCAGGTCTGTATATGTTGTCTGAATGTTCACAAATCATCGAAGGGCATGGGCTGGAGGAATTCAGCAGTGCCAGGTTGTAAGAAAACACTTCCATCTCCTTAACTCAAATTTGATGAAATTTTTAAGACATACAGATTGCTTGCTGTAGGATAGAACTGACTTCCAATGAATGAATAGGTCCACGATTTCTGTTTATTTTGCTAAATAGGTTGCAAAAATCTTCTCTGTAAGGCCTATTTAGCAAACATTTTTTCCTGGACATGAAACCAGACTACCATAAATTTTTTCATAAGCATAATGCAGTCTAAAACCCTAGGAACATTCTATGGTTTATGACACCACCACACCCAATTCATTAACAAGAGACTCATATTAAATACTACATTCTTGCTGATGCAGCCTAAACTCCTAAACCAGCCAAAATGGCTTTGAAGACTTTGCTGCCAACTCAGTGTTTCTCCTCCTCTGTGGAAGACTATAAACTTCGCACCAATGACTAATGCAGCCTGTTCCTCCTATCAGACCGTCTTTGTATGGGACAGCCACAGACTCATCTCTGGGAGGTGATTAACCACCATTCTAAGGCAATCTCTGCCATGTTCTTTCTCTTTACTGAATAGGCATTTCTCCACCCTCCTTTACAACTAGGAATAATATTCCCTCATGAAAGGAACACATTTAATTAGAATTTTTCCTTCCCTTTTCTTCCTGAATAGATATGATGCCTGGTGTTCTGGTAGCCATACTAAAAACTGTGGGGCAAAACTCTAGCAAAAGTGGAAAAAAACAGCAGATGAAGGAAGGTAGAATGGAAAGCTAGACAGCGCCTGTATCCTTGACCTCATTGTGAGACATGAAAGTGATGCCAGCAATGGTCCACTTCCTGCCTCTCACCCTGGGGGCAGGGGGAGAACACTATTCAAGCCACTGTTAGTCTGTTTTCTGGTACCTACAGCCAAAGCATCCTGACAGCTTCTGCTCCTGCCTGTAGCACAGCCCCTTCGGATCTTTATTAGGGAGCCAAATACCACACACTTTCCCATCTTCATATCATCTTCTACCTAGTTTTGCATAATTGTATTTATTAAATTTTGTATAACAAATAATGTGAACTGGTTGATAAACTTTTACATTAAAATAAATGGTCCATTACTGGATCAACCAATCAAAAATCATGCACTGTCTACCTATATGTAGGATGCAGTGTTAGAGTTAAAAGTTGAGTTTTCATTTAATCATTCTATCAATTCCCAAATGACAATGTCTTGTGCTTTATTTTTCTAAAGAAACAAAAGACTTCAAAACTAGTTTGACATACAGGTTGGTTGTCTAGAGGACAGGAACCAGCTCCTGTGCTGTGTTTTATAAAA
>NW_003852498.1:3900489-3901635 GCF_000181295.1 Otolemur garnettii
TTTCTTTTAATAATTTTTTAATCTATTGCATTTAGAAGAAGCATATAGTAAAAAGAAATTTCAAACTCATTCACATAACTATTAAAGGGTACAGTCAAAAGTTCTGAGATAATTCAGCTGGCATTTGTCATACCGCAGAACTTCCAAGAAAGTACTTACACTTCAAGAAATTTTGCTTGAGTTTGCCTTAGCTTATCAACCAATGAAATGATTAAGGGAATTAAAGCACGCTTATTGGCCATTGAAGAGTGTCTTCATCCACTCTATTTCTGAAACTCTACCACCTACTTTTCCTTTGCTTACTTGACTGTATCTTCATAATCAGCCCTTAAGCTGAAGTCAGAGAGGACTGCCTTCATGGAAAAACTCTCCCAAAAGTGTGGAGAAGTTCTTTGGGATAGAATAATATCCATTCTAATCCGCTTTTACTCTTGGACATTTATCCCCAAGAAATGAAAACGTATGTTCAGACAGAAGCATTTCTAGTAAAACTATGGCAGCTTATGACGAATAGCCAAAAAAATGGAAAATGCTCAGATGTCCTGCAGGGTAAATAAACAAACTGCAAATCATCCAGACCACAGACTACGACTCAACAGTGAAAATACACTATTGGACCACTCCACAATCTAGATGTCTCCAGAGAATCACACCAAATAATAAAAACATCATACCCAAGGGTTAGAGATTGTATCATTCCTTTTAAATAATGTTCTTGAAGTGACAAAGTCACAGAAATGTAGAACCAATTGGTAGCCTTCAGAGGTTTAGAAGGCAGAAGGACAGAGAAGTGGGTGTGGGTATAAAGGCAACAGGAAGGATTCTTGTAATTGTGAGTATGGTCAGCCTCCTGACTGTATCAACGTCAATATTCTGCTTGTGTGATGGTATATCATTTTGTACAATATCACCAAAAGGGAACTAGATAAATAATCTCTATATACTATTTCTTACAACTGTATATGAATTTACAAGGATCTCAAAATAAAAAATTTACCACCTAGAATCTATTCTATCTTTGTGTCCTGTTAGCGCTTAGAACCTCTTTTAACTATTTGCAGTCCGTGTGGTTCAGACGTCCAGAGCCAACTCTGGCTTTGTGGGTGGACGTGTAATACAGATCTGATCAATGTGCAGAGACCATCT
>NW_003852498.1:3901999-3902384 GCF_000181295.1 Otolemur garnettii
GGAGCCTCCCAAAGTGCTAGCATTAAAGAAAAGCTTAGTTTAGAAAGATCTTTAGTGGAAATTAGAACCACATTCAGTACATAAAGGTATTCCTATAAATGACATTGTAGAGTTTGAAATACTTTGCACTATAACAAAAATACTTTATTATTCCACCTGCAAGAATCTTGCTGTCCCATTAATTTTAGAAAATAAACAAAGTCTGTTTGGTGTATGCTGCATTTTTTTTTTTTGGCTCATTTTTCTGTGTACATTCATATTGATTTGTGAGAGATGTTTATATATGAAGAGTAGTAGGCCTGTGTTTATATGTACATGGAAAATACTTTTTCCTTTGGGCCATTTGTTTCCTAAACTCATTCAGACTATCTTTTTCTATATAAAT
>NW_003852498.1:3902619-3908786 GCF_000181295.1 Otolemur garnettii
GCCACCCTAATATCATGCTTAAAATAAACCCATAATTTCTTCAGTTACTTTTATAGTTTCTTTTATAAAATATATGTAAAAAACACCATAAGAAGGACATTTTTTCCCAAATGGCTACACACTGGACATTTCTTCACTAATATATTTTTTCCCCACTGATTCAAAATGCTAACTTTCTCATGTGCCAAATCCCTAAACATAGTTGAATTGAGGCTGGACATTTTGTTTCTCAAACATCTATTGGTCATTAAATATAAAATATCCAATTTCAAATCCAAGTTTAGTTTATTCTATCTCAAAAGAGGAGCAGTGTAATTAAAGTAATCACTTATACTATCAATGGTAGCTTGTTGAAGAAGCCTGGAATATAAGTGGCAATGAAATCTGAAAGGTATTTTCCAAAGCTTGTTGAGAATTGAACTTTTTTCCTTTTAAGAAGAGGCCTGGAAGTAGTAATGGTTTGTTGGTGCAAGGTCTGGTGACTATGGTGGATGACAAGAAGTTTCTAAGTCCAGCTTTTGTAGTTTGTGTGACATGTGGTCCAGCATTGCCTTACAAGAGGATTGGCCTGTCTCTGTTGACAAATCCCAGCTGCTTAATCACAAGCATCCTCATCATTTCATCCAAATTTTTTGCAGTAGACATCTGCTATAATCGACTGACCAGGTTCCATGAGGCTGTTGTAGATAACATGAGTGCTAGACCACCAAACACACACCATTAGCTTTTTCTGATGAATATTCAGTTTTGAACTGATTCCAGAACTTCAACTTTATCCACCCATTGTGCCAAATGCTTTCAATTGTCAAAAATAATCCATTTTTCATCACCTGTAACAATGCTGTGTAGAAATGGTTCCCCTTAATGTCAAGCCTCAAGACTATATTTCTCTTCCGATGCTCATTTAATTCATGTGGAACCCATCTATCCAGCTTCTTTACCTTGCCAATTTGTTTCAAATGGTCCAATATTGTTGGAATGGTAATGTCAAACCTTGCTGTTAATTCAAGTATAGGCTGAGATGGATTCGCCTCTACTAAGCTTTAGCTCTTCACTATCCACTTTGGTCTCAGGCCACCCATGTGGCTCATTTTTAAGACTAAACTCACCCAGAACTTCTCAAACCATCATTGTACTGTGTGTTTATTAGTCACAACCTTCCCAAACACTTCGTTGATATTTCGAGCTGTTCTGCACTGCACTGGTTCCATGTCGGAACTCACATTCGAAAATAGCACAAATTATGGACTTATTCATGGTTTTGCAAAAATTACTCAAAAAAAATTGGAAGGATAATCACAAACCAAAATGTGTTTTGTTTTTTGTGACTCTTTGTTGAAATGTTTTATTTTTAGAGATGTCACCTTTGGAATTAAAAATAAGCAGTATGTTCATCAAGAAATTGTTTTGTTTTACAATCCAGGTAGTCCTTAAAATTTTTATCTATAAAATGTTATTACTTTAAAAAAATTTTAACAATTATAAAATAATTTTAGGAAGCATGAAGGAAGAAGGTGAATTTTTATTTCAGGGTCTCTGATTAGTACTTTTAGTCCAGTCCAGTCAAATTATGTTTTATGATATCAAAGTAAAGAAAAAAAACATGGCAGCCCAGAATCATCCCATTTAAGAAAAAGGAAAACTCAGAAAATAACTTATTAAAAAAAAAAAAAATCACATAATCAAATTACACTCATTAAATTCAACACTTAATAATAGAAATACATAACATATAAAAACAACTCTTACCATTTATGCAACACCTGTCATTTCCCAGGCATTGAGCTAAATATTTTCTGATCATGATTCTCAATTCTAAAAACCATTTTTAGGTAGATGGCTAAAGCTGGGTTTTTTGTTGTTTTGTTTTAGTTTTGTGTTTTTTAAAACAAAAAGAGACTGGAGCTTATTAAAGCCGAATGACTCATCCAAGGCCATACAACTGGTAGGTGGCAGAACTGGGGTGTGAAACTGTTTTGCTTACTGTAGAGAAAACCAGCTAGACAAATGGCTCTTGCTATTTAGACGAATTTCCATTTTTAAAATCCCAGACACACCTGCTAGTCCAACATGGTGATATCTACCTTTCATGATATTAACAAAGAACAGAAAAAAATCCATTATGTTCTTCTCATGAGTTTGGAAAGCACAGTGGTATCACAGATAATAATAATAAGCTATTCTTGTCCTCAGGTCCAAAGACTCATATCTGTCACTCAGAACAGGAAGTCCTCTGATTTGAATATAAAACAGAATATACTAGCCACAAATACAAAATATAAAACAGAATATACTAGCCACAAAAACATGTTAGAAAGCTGTTGATCTGAAACCCCATTTTTGAGCCATTTCTGTATAGTAAGAATCTAGCCTGCATTTGTCAGTGATAGACAGAATATCAAACTTAGAAGTCCCCGAAGACGTCACCATGTTGACAAAATTCAGCATCATGGTGGAGTCTACACAAACACAGGGAACAAAGCGTGGCCCCTGCACACAGCCCACTGTAAAGTCCTTGCAGAGACCTCCTTTTAAGTCAGTGTCTCCCCGTGCTGCATCTTGTGCCCTCTGTCTGCTTGATGAAATACCACAATCTGCCATGGAGCACACGGCCACTCCCTCCTACTGAGAAGTATATTCAGTGATTCATTGCAGACCAGATTTCCACATGTTTCCCACGCAGGAAGGACTGCTGGGCTCCAGGCTTTCTCCACACTTTATACTTGGCATGGGGTAGAAGGTAATCCAGAACTGTGACTGCACCCAGAACCTGTTGGTCTTAGGGAATTCTTCAAAGCAGCTGCCCAGCAACACCAGCTTGTCCCCAGAGACACCGGCGGCAACTTCAGAATCTTCTCACTCACATCGAACGCTCAGTGCCTGTGCAGCTTGAAACAGCACTGGCTGAGAGCTAAAGATTCTCCCCAATATAGTTCATGATCTTCTCAGACATTACATGTTTCCAAGTCCACATTTTCCCACTCGAAGATGTGCATTTGAAAGAATGGGGATGTACCATCACAGTAAAAATAAAACAAGAAGCGTCAAAGCCAAATGTCAACAATATCAACTGTCAAACTTAGTACTTGAGGAAACTGGACATTTCGTACTTGATAACTTGATTTCTTGGCTAGCGCTTACAATAATTTCAGCCATTTTATCACACATTATAACATTTGGTAAGGCAGGTTTCCTTCTTAATATTTTTTTCTGAATTCTAGCTGCTCTGGAATGTTTATTTCTCATAATGAAATTTAGAAACATTTTCTCGAGTGCCTCACCAAACTTTACCACAACAAATGGGGATTTTGACTGATATCACAATGTGTATAAACAGACTTGACCTTTTAACCAAAGGGAAAAAAAAAATGAAGACTACTTTTTCTAAGTTACAGCTACTCATTCAAATCTTTGGCCATGTTCTCAACTCTGTCAAAGGATCTTGTAGAATGATATAATTTTACTTCTAGTTCCTGGATATTTCTTAAGATGATTTATTTTTCTAGATATTGGAGGTTCTTTAATGGGAAATATCAATGGAATACTTTTTCTCCTTTAAACTTGTTTACATAAGAACATGTTAGAAAGCTGTTGCTTTTATTTATTTTATAACCACCTACTTTAATACCCATATTTTCTTAAAATTTTCATATCTGCAAGATATTTACATATTTTTTCAACATTCTCAAGGAAGATTAGTTGACTTACAATAGTTCAGGGAACTGAGCGATTAGTATAACTTGTAATTGACAAAGTAACTGCTTATTTAAGACACACATACACACACATATCCCAACACAAACGTATCACAAGAATCCCCAGATTGGGACATCTCTTCTTCTAGAATTTAAATACTAGCAAAAGCAAGGACTTGGTGTTTTTGTAAGGCACTCACTGTTTCCAGAGCTCTTCCTCTGCGGCACCATTTTATTTCTCTAATAAGAGCCTGGACTTCCTTTAGAAGGGTTATTACAAGCAATCACTCCTTTTTCTAGTGATTCTCAAAAAATCAAATGTTGCAATTTAAAAAATCAGAACAGGAAAAACATCTCATCTGATACTTCTGTTACATTTTCTTTTACCAGATTCACGGCACATGATTAACAATGCACATAAACTTGGCTCTGTGATTTTGTGTTTAGATAACGATTGAAATCCATTAAACTATCCTTTTATGGTTGATGTTCTGTCAGCTGAACATCCAGCAGATTCTTTTTATAGAAATATGATTTGATCTCCAATGTCCTGGAACATGTTTTTTCCAGCTATTTGGCTTCAGGCTTATGCTAATTACCAGGCATTATCTCACAACTTCTGTGGCACAGAGGAACATTAAAATTCTACCACCCCCGGAAGCTTTTATAGAGGATTAACCAATGGAGTTCCTACAGCATCCCTGCAGGTACTAGGCAAGTGATAGCATTTTTTTAACCCTTTCTTGTATCAAATTTTGTTTCCCATATCTCTCCATACCTCTTAGAAGTTCCTTGGGAAGGGTAAGGAGGAAGTAGTATTTTCGAACTCTGAGTTCAAAAATAGATACTAGCAGTTAGATACTAAGCTGATCTAATTGCTTTGAATGTATTTCCTTATGGTAAATATCAGTTTTTATTGACACCTTATCTCCTAAGATATCTACCTCAGTGCCCAGCGAGTAATATGACTGAATAGTATTTCTTCCATGTAAGTAAAACACTAGTTTCTTTATTCTTACTTCTCATTGCCAATTTAACAATACAAGATCATTGTTAATCAAAATATGGAAGGAATTTGGCGAGGTTTTCGAGAATTGAGAATAGTTTTGTATTCGTGTTATATTTTCTCAAAGAAACACCCTGTGTTACAGAAGAGACTTGCTAAAGATACAGAAGATGTATTTGTCCTTTTGTATCAGTTCTTTTGGCCAATAAGGTTACTTAACAACATTAGTCACTCCTGCTATTTCCTCACTGATTCTGCTAATGACACGTAGATTACTTTGTATCTGAATCCTGAAAGTATAGATCAAAGTCTTTCCTGTGCACGTGAAACTAGCAACCATTTCTTGAGTGATTATTGTGTGTCAGGTACTGAGTTAAGTGTCGTAGTTGTGTAATTTCATTTAATTATCATGATAGCCATGAGGTTGATACTATTATTATCCTCACTTTAATGAGAAAACTAAGGCTTAGAGGAGTAAACTCAGGCAGAATGCAAAGTCTGAACCCCTATTTATTTGCATACACAATGAAAGAACCCAAGAATTACAAGAGTGAATTACTTACCTACCTAGTCAACTTTAGAAGAAATCCAGGCTATTTTTTTTAACCCTTTGGGGTGGCTATTTTGACTCAAAACAAAAGGTAGGATACTAAAAGTGAGCTCTCACTGGAAATACTTTCAGAAATATTACCTTGCTGAAACCCCACAACCAGCTTGTCAAATGATTGTTTTCCCCATGGCAATGGCTTCAAGTCACACGTCTAGGGAATGGAAAAGCCACCCCAACACTCAGGTCCGACAGATCCAACTCCAGCCCTCCCACTATTTAACTCAGGTTCACAGACTTGTTGGCAGAGATGGCAAAACCTGTCCCTCATGATGTCACCCCATGGCTTCCTAAAGGCTCCTATCACCCGCACACAGGGCAGACAGTGAGGCTATCTCCAACCTGTGCAAACCAAAGGAACTGCTAATCCACCTCCATGTAACGTAAAAATTCTCTTATTAGTGTGTTTCCCTCTCTGTCTTGTCTTTCATCCTGGATAGCAACAGAACACCAACCAGACCACTAAAAACACTTAAAGTTCCATAAATAACTTTTACTCCATTTGATGTTCTATATATTTACAAGCACATTTTATAAAATTAATTAGCTCTATGAAAATCATGTACATATATAAATTGTTTTGGTGTAATGATTCTATGCAACCCTAACCTACCACTCGCCATGGCCACACTGACTTTGCAAACTCTAAGTGCCCTCCAAGGCCCACGTCTGGGCGGGTCTACACGGCAGACACGCGGTGCTTCTCATGTGTGCTCTGTTCTCCCCTCCATGGCTCGACCTCCCAGGCAGCTAGATTGAGCACATGTGACACGCTTGGGTCACGGACTATGTATGTATTAAATCATAAAACCTTGCAATAAGGAAGGTGTTCTGTGGTTTCTCAGGTGCTGAATTTGTC